>NW_009726716.1:0-9152 GCF_000703405.1 Apaloderma vittatum
TAATTTTTTAATGTAAAACTTAAAGGAGTCTTAAGAATCTGACACTGGGCTAATACTCCTCCACGCCTGCATCTTCTACAAGAGACCTTTTGTTTCTGGTCTTTGTGGCATTATGTTATGGCTGCTCATGGGAAGAAATCTCTTCAAGTGACTGTCAGAAATAACTTTCAAAGCTGATTTAGCCTTTGCTTCAACTTCCTTTGTTTGTGTTAGAATTTATCACCCGAATGGAAGTACGGATCATGGTCTGGTCAGCTGATATCTGCATAAAAGGAAGTTTATTCTTGTCTCCTGTCCTTGTTTCTTATAAAGGAGTGTGTCCATTGCTCCGGATATCCAGATACTTAGAGTACAGCCAGCCTGATAGAGGTTTTACCTTTCATTGTTAAGCTTAGAAATTTTAGTGTTAGTTTTTTTTTTTTTGAGTTGCAGTTTTGAAAGATCTTTGAAATGAAGCAGAAGTACTTTAGAGGTCCAGCAGAAGGAATTTAACTGAAAAAGCAGGTGGTTTGGGGTGAGAAGTTACAGAAGGGAGTAAGACAAGTCTTGTGTAACAGTGCCTAGGGGTAACTCCTTTTAGAAGATAAATAATCTTGAACAGTGAACCATTTTCCTTTTTTAAAAGTATATGGAGTATCTCTATTGTGAATCTGCTCTTCCCATGCCTTTCATCTCCTCTCACAAGGGGAATAAAAGTTCTGACTGTGTGAGGCGGTAGCCTTGAAGAAAAGCAATATGTTACTTATTTTCTCAATATGGAGCAGAGGCAGTCTAAAAATTATCTTCTGCACCCTTCTTTTTTTTTTCTTCTTTCTGCAATTATTTTGTTTTGCTTATAAACCAGTTACCTCTGTACTGGAGAGAGAATGAAAGAGCAATCACAGAAGTGGACAGATCTTCAGTTATCTGATCAGCCCAAGGTGGGATGGTTCAACCTGCGTCAGCTGAAGAGCCTCGTGGTCTCTGAGGTTATGCTTACAAGAGGCTTGCTGATCCATACCGAAATTCATCTTTGTTTTTTTTTTTTTCTTCTTTTTCCTAACGTCAAACCCCTGAATACAGCCAAATGTAGACAGCATTTATGGCTCTGTAGAACTAGATACAGACAGAAGTGTGTTTCTGTCTACCCCTCCGCTTCTGCGGGGTGTTACAGAAGCTCTGGGCTGAAGATAGCCTTTTGTAGGAGGGAGCTCTTAGTTTTCTGTTCAAATAGCTGTTCCCCCTGTCCTCTGTAAAAAAAAAGCAAATTGCTAGCAAAATTGTGCGTATCTAGTCCAGCCTGCTGTACTGGGCCAAAAATACGTAAACAACTTCTGACAGCTTGGTTGGAGGTGGCAGTAATGGTGGGGGTTTGTGTCTGTTCGTTTTTGAGGGTTTTTTTTCCCCCTCAAAAACTTCACAGCAACAGGTGTCAAAGCACTCGCAGAGAATGCTTTTTCAGAATGTTCAGTGTTTCTCTGTCACCATACTGGCTCTTTGAGAATCACTTTTATATTTAAATTGTTCTACCTATTTCTGGCCAAGATAAAAGCAGCAATCGGAAACTCATTTATATTTAATGCTAGCTAAAATGTTTTTCTTTGTGGTTTTGATGCATTTAAAAGTCCCATTTCTCATGTGATGAGCAGTGCTGTCTGTTACAGACTGATGCACGGGTGCAGATGCTGTTAAAGTCAATTCCGCAGTCAGTTGTGTCCCGTCAAGAGGTGTCAGAAGGAAGGTTGCCTGGGCAATTTTAGTCCTTTGTGCCCAATTGTTTAAATGTCTTCAGAAACCTTTATTGTTATGCACGTTGAGCTATTCAAATACCCTGGATTGACTTCGTAAAAGCTTTTTACATGCTTAAAGTCTGTCTGTTTTATTTGTCTCAAGCTGTGGAGATTGTAACATCCAGCAGAAGAAAAGAGGGAATGGGAGACAGCAGCGAGGCCATAAACTGACCCAGCTGCCTCTTTGCTGATTGATCATGCCAGAGGGGATCTTATGAAATGTGTAATTAAATACTTCAGTTATTGCTTTGAAACCTAATTGCCTTAACTGTGAATCTCTTTTTTCTCTTTTTGCAGTCCTGTGTATCACTAAGTAAACACTTTTTGCCCTTCAACAAATTAAGCCCGTTTAATTTCCTGAACAGATCTTTTTCAGGCATGGGGAAAGGGTCCATTGTGAAGACTGTCGCTTAATAGAGAAACACAAAGAGAGCAAATAAATTTTTGACTGGTAATCTTTCTTCTGGCATTCCTCAGATTCTGAGTGGAAATTGAGCTGAACTAAAATGACACTCAGACAAGTAATAAGCAGGGTTGTAGCATTAGCATCTTGCTTTTGGATCCGTGCCACTTAATCACGACCCATTGATTGTCATTCTGTCTGTGACAAACTCTTACTGAGTGGGGAATGATGGCTTTGCCAGTTTAAGTAGTTCCACCTCTCAGAGCGAAGATCAAGATCCCATCTCATTCCTAGTTTCACTGCCAGGCTTGTGTTTTTCTTCCAAACTTTTGTCCAAGGCCCTGGCCTTGCTCTTAGTTGTACTTCACCCAGTTTTGGACTGATTTCTCAGTTTGAAAAGACAAGTGAACAACACTGCACTTGGTGTGACTTTTCTTTCTCTTTTTTATTCTTAGTCAAGGAATTCTTTACTTTTGATTAGTTGTGTTCTTTATAATATTTTTTGAGTAGCCAGTCTGGTCGCAACTTTTGGTAAGAGGATCAAGATAGTTGCAGATCATTTGTGTAGTCATGCATAGTTTGATCGCATTTTAGGAAAACATCTCCAGTTACTTGCCTCTCAAATGGACATCATTTGAATAATAAGTACACATTCTATGAGATAAGGAAATTATTTTTCTTTAGAATTCAGATGACAATTGCAAACTGTACTTCAATTTTAATATGCTCCAAATATACACAAGAGAAAAGAGAAGTGCTGGTTATGTATATCATATGAAAATGTTGATCTTGTGCAAAAATGTGATGCAGTAAATATGTTTTTAATAACTTCTCTACTACTTCAAGATCTTATGGTGGCACTAAAAACATTTTAAGATTTGTGAGTGTGGTGGTTTTTATTTGATTTTTAGATTGTATTCTAATACATTGCAACTAAAGATCTACTAACCCTAAACTGATTGATAAAGGGCGAAGAATGAGTTAAAAAGCATAAATGATACTAAAAGTCTAAATATATTCTTCTATACACGTTCTTCCCTTACGAATTATCCGAGTTTAGCAATACTTCCTTAAACCAACTTATTTTATACTTAGTATCAAAGGAACTTGTAACATGTGTTAAATGCTAATGTATTAAACTTCACTGTGAGGCAAGGAAATATTTTTGTGTTACAGGAAATCATACAATAATATGGCAGAGACAGCAAACTTTTTTTTTTTTTGTAATTAGTAAAACATGCTTCTTTCCTCTGTTTCAAATGGTTCATTATTTCATATGGTTTAGTAAGCTTGTACATTGCTTTGCATATGCAAGGTAGTAGATAGAATTTTGTTTGTAAATTAAGTAAAAGAGGCAACTTGTATGTAGAAGACTCAGGTAAAAGACTTATTTAGGAATCTGATATGTAAATACATGCAAATTTGAGACTGGATATTTTAATGCATACCTTCCTGTGGGATTTCTAAAATTGCATTTGACTCCCGTTTCTGTAGTCAGAATCTATTTCAGCTTATAGTGTAACTAGTGTATAATGAAGGTGGCAGTGCACTGTGCTTACATGGTATCATGTGGGATCTTTCCACATGATTTAGATCCCTCATTTATATGTACAGATGTGGTATAAAAGCATATTTTTATTTAAGATATTACTAGTTGTAGTAAAACAATATTGGCTTAAGTGCTGTATGCAAAATTGTCCCTGCACAGAGAGCTTACTGCTGAAAGACGGAATACAAAATGGGAATAGAAACATAATGTGTTGTTAGCTGCTAGAAGCAAAAAAATTGTTCCTTGACTCATAGGCCAGGAGTCTGCAGGTGACACTGTACTGTTCTCTTCCTAAGGATGCTCTCCCAAGAGAATTTTACTTTTCTGAAAAACTGAAAAAGAACTGCAGAGGAGATGCAACGGAGGTATTTTTTACATGCTTTTAGCAGTGTTTTTTTTCCCCTACTTAGCCCGTGTTTAGGTAGACTTGCTACTGCACTTAAACAGTTAAGATTTTATTACTCTAAGTCAATCTGCATGATACAGAGTTCTGTAAGTACAAATGGCAGTCTCTTCCAAAGCCTGTTGCTATTAATAAACCCTAACACAAGATTACTTCTCATGATAACAGCAGCAGCTGGCAAGAATATTTGCAATTTTAACATATTTGCAGCACTGCTACATTCCGTCTTGCATTTCTCCTGTGGTTCGTTGTCAGTGAAATTTCAGACTGAATTCTTACCATAAATTTCTTCATGGCCTCGCAGTCTTCCCTTCCTTTGCCTCTCCTCCTCCTCCAAATACTGTCTAGACACCAAGCTATCAAAAAAGTCCTCTGCTGTCTAGTGCCTGTTCTGTCCACATAGCTTTTCTTAAAGCATATCTCTCTTTTCTTTCCTTCATTTTTCCACCCACAGTGTTCCTGTCCTTTGCCTCCCCACTTATGCTGTGTGCAGTTCTGGGAAGCCCTTCCTGCCCACGCACCTCCTTTAATCAAACAAGGAATTATCTGTAGCTGGCTAGTGTAATATTTCCTAATTGAACCAGATAAGCCATCAGGATGAAGAAATACAAAAATACAGCTGCTACAGCACCTATTAATTAATTTTTAAAGTACATGCATTTAGGTTTAAGTATAATAAATTACGTATTAAAATACTATATGTCAATCAATTTCTACTTGTTACCCTCACTTTATTATCTCTAACCGGATAGTAAGCTCTCACAGTTGGTACCAATTCTTTTCTCTTGAATAGCATCTGGAACATATGCTTATGCACCTTTCTTTTTTAGGGGGAATGTGTTTGTTTTAAACAACAATAATCTTCTGTTTGTTTAATGTATTAGACATGTAAGCTTGCCACTTACTTGCAAATTCCATGCACACTGATGCAAGAAATAAGCAAGATTATCTAACAGACACTGCACATGGCAAAAAACTAATCATACAAATTAAAGAAATTGAGGCTACATTTTCCCTTTAGCCTATGGCAGGAACTAGGGTGTCTGCTATTTCTGACAGAGATTTATGTAATGGTATAAAATTGCTCCTGATAGAAATTGTTAGTTTTCTCATCAAGTTTGAAATATCATTATGTGTTGAGGTCACTTTGCACTATAAAAAATTGACACTAATTGCAATTAATATGAGCACTGAAATTAATATCCAGATTTATTAAGGACATATGTCCACAGCAGTACTTCTTCACTTTGGAAATAAAATGTATTAGAATAGCAGCAGCTATTTTTTTCAGTGCATAATTTTTATGTAATGTTCTGCGGATTAAAATTGAAACATAGATTCATTTTAGAGTTTTTTTGTTAATGTTTAAGACATGCTCCCCCCTGGCAAGTTAGAGAAATTTTGTTATAAATGTTTTTTTACTTATTCCATTTAATTGTCAAGTTAGTTTGTTGTAAATTGCTTTTAGTTTCTTTTCTGCTTCTGTTTTCTTGTTGCTGGTCATCATGGAGGGGAAAACCTGAATGAGTTGTAGCTGTTCCCTCCCGGAAGAAGAGGCAGCAGACTGAGCTCAGAACCACAGAATGTTAGGGGTTGGAAGGGACTTCAAAAGGTCATCTAGTCCAGCCTCCCTGCCGCCTGGTGCCGAGCTGTGTGAGCGGTTGCGGGTTTCCATGAGACCCGTTGTTACAGCTCAAGCTAGCTTTCCAAACAGCCCGCATCTTGCGCTGCCTTTAGCGAGTGAAATTTCTTTGGAGCATCTGGTGAACATGGATCGCTTTCTGGACGTGGCACCACCTCGGTTCGCTACATCTGTTCGACCTGTCTTTCCCTGGTCTGTCCTGTGCATTCCTGTGAAGGGTTGTATCCAGATGCAGCTGTCTTGCAGGCGCAGTACTAAGCCCCGCGCCAGTCTTGAGATTTCTGGGAAGGCATCCAAACTTCTGAGAGGGTCAAGAGGAAATAGTTTCCCATTCTGAAGTGCTGTCCCGTTTTAATTTGAGCACACAAGTGAATGTTTTAAATGTCCAGAAATACTGTATATTTGTCTTTTTATGGCCGTGTTTAGCAGGTCCAGCCCTACTTTTCTTGATTTAGGAAGAGCTTGTATCAGAAGTGACCTATTCTTTCTGGTGTAAGGAGAAAGCAAGTGCCTGAAGACATCTAAGACATCCTGAGGGAATTAATTCATTCCTGGGGAAATTAATTCATTCCTGGGACTGGAGCACCTCTACTATGAGGATAGGCTGAGGAAACAGGGATTGTTCAGTCTTAAGAAGAGAAGACTCTGTGGGGACCTAATAGCTGCCTTCCAGTACCTGAAGGGAACCTACAGGAAAGCTGGAGAGGGACTTCTTACAAGAGCGTCCACTGCTAGGACAAGGGGAAATGGGTTTAAGTTGAAGGAAAACAAATTTAGATTGGATCTTAAGACAGAAAAATCTTCAGTAGTGGCAAGACTCTGGAATAAATTGCCCGGAGAAGCTGTGGATGACCCCTCCCTGGAGATGCTCAAGGCCAGGTTGGATGAGGCCTTGAGCAACCTGATCTAGCTGAGAGGCATCCCTACCCATGGCAGGGAGTTGGATAAGATCATCTCTAAAGTCCCTTCCAGCCTAGGCCATTCTATGATTCTATGAAAACACGGCAGTGAGGAGGGGCGGGTGCAGAAAACTGTGTCCCCCACTCATCCCAACTTCTCTCTCCCCAGTACAGAGGGAAACCTGCAGGTAAAATTCTCACTGGTTGCTGAAGTGCAGGAATCTTAAAACCCACAATTTGCAGCTCTCTCTACTAATTTGGAGTGCTTTTCTGATTTGAGAAACCTGATTTATAGAAATGGGTAGCACTAGCAGCTCCTTGCAGTAGACACGTAGACCAGATAAATTAATAATTGCTGAAAATTTTCAGCTTATTCTTTGGGCTTCAGTAGACAGTTTATGTCCCCTGAGGTTATTCAGACATAGTTACCCAGTCGTAATAGGTATACAGCAAGCCTAATAAAACTAATCTTTCAAGACATATCTGTGTTTATTCACTCTTAGCATTGCCTGTCTTTTGTGTATGTAGGTGGATATAAAAATTGAGTCATTGCTTAATAATTGGCCCTAAGGCTTTGTATTGTCTTGGTGGTTTTAAGATTTGAAATTCAGATTTGCGCTACTTAAGCATGTACAATGTTAGTGAGCAAAAAACCTTTAAATTGAACTGTCTTCTCAACAAAGAGGTAACTGTAATCCTCACTATTAAAAAACCCCAAAAATATGTAAAATTTTTTACATAGTCTAATGAGTGTATGCATAACGTACATTATCTGTATATTTATGTATTTGGAAGACGGTAAATGGAATCCTTTTTGCAAAGATAGTTGCATTGATGCAAGTCAGACCTCAGTGAGGTGAAATATAAGACAATTTTTTGAAAAATAAAGAAGTATACTTAGTAGTTTTAAATGTCATTTAAGCTATTTTCTATTGTTTCTTTAATTTTCATTTCAGATTGCCTGTATCTTAGAGGTGTTCTGCTTTTTTACTTAGCCTTCGGAACCGTGAAATCAGAACTCCTGTTTGTCCTTTTCATGCAAGAGATTCCTTGCTGTGAGGTGACATAGGACACGCATTTTGTTCTTGGTGCATTTTTTCTGTATTCCTGTAATGTGTCACAATTTCCAAGCTTTGATCTCTCTTTACTAGGAATTTTAACATCTTTACAGAGTATTGAGAAATAGTTGGTGTTTGAATGGTATGTGGACATACAGGGAATGAATATTGCTTGGAGTGTTGAGACTAAACTGTTGAAAATTTGAATTATTGCTGCTTTTTTTAAAGCTTACTAGGTTACAAATTTTGGGGAAAAGAAGGTGTTGAAGAAATTGGAATTAAATGCAATCATTGGGACTTCCAAGAGGCTGTATTATAGGTGTTTCCAATTTAATTTTCTAAAACGAATACTGAAATTAAAGGGAAAAATAATTACTGCTGCAAAGTAGCCAATAAAATGAAACCAATTGGGTTTTTCCCCAAATGTACCTCCCTCCCTATTGTGTACCTTACCACAGTATTGTCCAGCAGTTTCATTCCAATCTTTAGATTAGCTCAGTATTACCAATAAGTTTTTTTAACTTTCTCTCAAAGAACAAAAAATCAGTATGCATTCCAACAGAGAGGACACACAAATGTATGTTGTCTTTGAAGAATCAGAGTGCCAGATATTGGATGTGGCATTCCAAAGCATGTAATGACACTGATCGCAAAGCTGCTGCCCTATTAAAAACCTAATATATGCAACCATCTTTGTATTTCTAAAAGAATGTCAGTTGCTACTTATAAATATGCTAAAAACCTTTGTGAACTTCTGAATTCCTTTGACAGTGCTTGTGAACTTCATGGCCTATTTTTAAAATGCAATATATAATTTTCATTCTGTAGCATGCAATATTTAAAGCTAGTAGGTAATTTCTTCCTTTCTTCTTCCATTCAGAATTGGGGAGTCATAGCATCTCGTTGTCTGCTACTACTTCATAACAATCCTCAGAATACATACACAGATACAGAGATGCTGTTCTTTCAGGGAGAGTTTTAAGATTTGCTTCTAGCTTCTTGCTAGTAAGTAGTGACAGTGCTGCTTTGCAGGACTCTGCCCTTACTTACATCTGTCTGTCACAGACATATTAAAAACCGTATCAAACACAAAGGCTTTATCTGGCCTGTTTTAGGAGTGCCTTCATTAAGAGTTTTCACAAATGACAAGTTAGAAAATTTACTACTATTGTCCAGCAGAACAAACTTTTCTTTTTTCCGTTTCCTTTCCATTTATATTATCTAATATTCTAGCTTTACAGAAATCGGACATTTTTTCAATATTAGCAAGAGCTCATATTTTTCAATAGGAAATGGGGGAAAACATTGCATATTGTCTTTTAATGTATTATAAAGAAACCTTTATTTCTCCAGTCCTTTGTTACTTACATCTTAGAATAATGAAATAAAAAATTCTCCCAACTTACCTTCAGTATTTCTATTCCCTACA
>NW_009726716.1:9183-37853 GCF_000703405.1 Apaloderma vittatum
AGATAAGAACGAAGGTGTAGTTATAAGTGGTAGCTTTATAAACAAATCTGAAAACAAAAGCAATCTTGCCTTAAGTCCTGCTTTTCTTTGTTTCTTTCAACTCATCTGTGGCTGCTGTCATAGTCTCCAGACTTGTAAACAGCTGCTACTAAGAACCCTTCTGTCCTTCCCCGTTAGATTCGGAAAAGCAGGAGTGGTTTCTCTCCTCTTAAACCCAAATGGACAAAATACAACAAGTGAAAATTGCAACAAGCTGGAGGTGCGATGATACGGAAAAGATGTTTCAAGAGCTCAACACTCATGATGTTCTGACTAGTCCCTGGTCTAAAAGGCATCCAGCATAAAGCCACAGGCAGATGAGAGCCCTCCTAATCCCCTTGGGAATAGTAATTTCAGAGGGGAGACCGCTTGAAAGTCCTGGGATCCCTTCTGCTTTTTTCTTCTGTCAAGTTTCCATGCTACTGAAGCTTGAGGAATGCATTTGGTTTTGTGGGTGTAAAATTAAGTTCTTGTGTCAGCGTAGCTTGCTTATTAATAAGTGGTCTCAAACTGAAATCTTCCTTGGATTTTGCTGTCCTATTGTATATAAAATTCTTTACAAAGTATGATGAGATAGTTAACCTGTTTTGTGTGATATATCTATACATTTTTAATCTGCAATGGGGAAAAATTGTCTAGGTTTTATGTTTTGTTTTTTTTTCTTTTTGGAAGTGTAATTTTCCTTCTGCAAATGTGTTTCCCTCATTCAGTCCAAATAGTTAGTATTCCTTCAATCAAGATGTAGAGAAACACATTTTTTCCATAGAGAGCTAATAGAAGGTGTAGGCAGGAGGATGAAATGCTGCTGCATGGACACTCTCTGAAAAGAGAATTTGAGGATACTATTTTGTAATCAAAGTTCATTATGTGTTGAAAAATCATGACTGCATTTGAAGCATAAAATGTGTTTGGTTTTTTTTTTCTTCATTTATGAATGCGAATGTTTGAGCTCTGGTTTACAGCCATGTTTATTTTCCTAAAAGTACAAAATCCCTGAATCTGATTCTCACCTGAAAGCAAAATTGGAAGTGGTTAAGAGCATTCGAGAGATTATTCTGGGTAGGAAAATTGAGAGATTCAGTTTATCTATGGATAAATTATACGTTGTGTGGTCTTAATGCAGTGATTTAGTTTCTTTACAATGGTGTCTTGAAGGGAAATGGTGTTTTCTGCTTCTCCAATGGATGCTTAAAATTCAGAGACTGTTCAGCAGTATTATAGTTCTCACAGAGTGGAGAAAGCCAGGCGGTGCCATACCAGTCCCGGCTTGTGTTGTAGCTACAGCATTGCTTCTTTGGCTACAAATGACAGGAGATACACTGAAAGTGAGATAAGGACAGAACAGAGAAAGTGAGTTGGTATTGCACTAAGCAGCCAGGGCTGTGTTGCTAAAAACGTGGCTGCTTCTGTGTGCGCCTGTCAGCAAAACAGAAATTTTTTAGTAGTGGTAGAAGGTATTGAAGTATTTTTTTAGTACTGCTAAGGTGGCAGTCTCAGTTGACGAGAATCTTAAATTATTTTTAGAAGTGACACTGTAGATTATATAGTGAAGTCTCTTGAACAAGGATATATTCTTGAGAAAGAATATATCATAAGTCATTTGAGAATCCATTTCTTTTGTGAAAAGAAGACCTGACACTAAGTGTTGGACAGCCAAACTGTGCCAGAATTCCTTTTTAAATTTTGTTTTATGCCTTACTCGCAAAGCTGGATTGGTTGTAGATACAGATATCTAACCTCTAGGTGCCACCGGTATGATAAAAATACAATCCCCCATTCTTAATTAAAGATATTTCAATTAACCTGATGCTGAAGTTGCAAATAATATCGTTCATAGAGGAGAAACACCTAAAAAGGTCGTGGTGGTTCCCTTGAGTGCCAGCCTCACTTCAAAGCTCAGAATGTGTGTTTCAAGGTAAAGATTCCGTATAGTACAGTGATTGATGCTTTTGTGTAAAAAAAAAAAAAAAAAAATTAAATCATATGACTAGGCAGAGGATAAAATAAAATGTATAATGGTCCAGATATTGTCCCTATAATTACTGTTTTTCAAGATTTGTTTTGAATTATATTTGTTACTTGTTATGTCTTGTCTTTTATGTCCTCGTGTTTCTACTTCTATGTATTCAGAAGGCAAAACTTGAATATCTTTTTCCCATTGTTATTAGAGAATACTTTGGATATTGTCTTAGTGGTTTTGGAAAAAAAATGGATTTTTACTATACCGAGCATGCCCCTGTTTATGATCTTTTCTTTTTTTATTAGACATTTTTTCTTATAGGAGTCTGTTAGTGAGGCGATACCCTACCCCTGACCTTGGTGAAGAAGCTGTGTAAGAAGTCGCTTGTAAGCTGGATTCTTACATACACGATATATGTAAACATACAAAACTACAATAATAATAATGTAGTAAAATCTGCTGGGGGAGTTGCTCTAAGTTCAGAAAACAGGAGGTTGTCTTTAAATGTCCTTTTTTACCATTATTGTGGAGAATGCAAATTAAGTTTGAGGTTTCTCAATGCATAAATTTCTGAAACCTACGGTTCAGAGAGCTGCTCTGCGCCCTTTCTTATAACTTGTTAAAATCCAACTTAATTTTTCCTCTTCTTCCTTGAAAATGTTGTGCTTGTATGCAGGTGACTTGAAAAGTCTAACAGACGTGGATTTAGTCTATGATGAAAATTAAATTATCAGCAGACTCTGCAAAGCTACATGGATTTTTCTTTTTTTAGCCTCATCCAGAGAGATATCTGTGATGTTCTTGTGACCTATAGCGTGTCAAAAATGTCCCATGGACTTAATAAAGAGCACACAGAAGGAAGAACTCTGTCATATCATTTATTTAGGCTTACTGTACCAAGGTAATGGACAGAAGAGATTCAGGGTGTTTCATAAGCAAAAGATATTTCAAAGGGCTATGCTGACCTTATACAACGTAAGAAATATTTTGAGCATAAATGTTAAAAAAATGGCAAATTCTACCATTCTATTTTTTAAAAAAAAGTATTTATGCAATATAATGGTTTGTTATGTAGTCTTACTGTGTACCCCATTTTATTTACATAATGAAAAATTTTGCATCATGTTCAGTGAGATCTTTGTCATCCTGCACCTCTTTTTTGACAATTTATCATATTGTAGGAAGGGTTAAGAGGAACTGCAAGTTCTTGACCTGACTTGAGAGAGATTTCATAACACTTGGGAAATCCCCAAGTTACTGTAGTATAGTCTTTTGTAACAAGACTAGTTTCTTAAGGAAAAAAAAAAAGCTGCATTTCTCCCTGTTATAATATTGAAATCTGAACTGAAAAGAACTAGAACTTAATTTCTGCCATTTGTTTCTATATTTTATGGATTTTTTGCTTTAAAATAATCCATGAATTTCTAGAGATGAAAAAATGTTAAGTAGTTTATCTGAACAAATGGTATGAACGTACATATTTTTTCCTGTTAACATGAACCAATAATATATTTCTTTGTAAAACAGCAAAATACTTACTCTAGCAGGTCTAGGTAGAAGTGGTGACTATAACGTATAGTCCTATACACAACCAGACACTATTAATTTTAGTAAAACCTGAGAGATTTGTTTATTAATGCAATGAATTTAGTCATACTGTGCTTTGCTCCCTTTCTTTTTTTAGTTAGTTTTCAAGTGCAAGCAAGCTACAGCGGTTGAGATAGAAAATAGTTTCATATACTTCTGTGTTGTCACGTGTCTACCGAACATACAGAAAAGTAGTACCTTCTGTTATTCCTGTATTTTTTTCAGAATAGAATCACAAAATTTTGTCTTTTAAGTATTTTAAGAACAGTGTGAAGATTGGACTAGCGCACCTCAATTCCTCAAGATTAGCATTCAGTTTGAAACTGAGTACTTCTGCTGCATTGAAGAGATAGAAAATGCAGGTTTGCTCACACTAGAAAATAAATTATAATACATTTCTTGCTTTTGTATTTTGAAAAGGCTGAGAGAATAAACCAGCAAGAAGGTTATCCTAAACTAATACCATTAGTAGTGAAGAGAGGGAAGAAAGGGAGGGCAGGAGGGGAGTTTATGCATTAAAAGATTGAATTATTTATGAATAGAATTCACCTTCCCCATAGTAGAGGTTTTCAAGTTGTGTGGATGTGCCATGTACTTGTGAAATACTGTGTGCTTATAGTTATAAGGTGTCTACTTGCAAACCAAATGAAGACACCAGCTGCGTCATTTTCTGTGCAGTTTTCTAAATATGTTTTCCCAGAAAACGTTAGCATCCTACCAAGAATGTTAGAAATGATCCATGACTCTACATTGATTTCTTGGCCACAAGGTATACATATATACATTGATTTTTAATTTTTTTTGGTTGTTCTCAAAGTATAGCCTTTACAAGAAGGTTAAGTAAACAAAGCGGTGACAAATTACGAAACTATTGGATAACTCTTCGGAAAATATTATTCCTGACTTGACAAAAGTCTTGCTTAATGCTTTTATATAGACAGTAGACTTGTCTGCCTGGTGCATGTGCTGATGTTACTCTGAGGAACATGCCTTGGGGCGGTATAGGACGCCTTTTTTGTCCAATCTCGTTTCTCACAGACGTTTTATTTAATGCTACCTGACACAAAAACCGATACACCAATCAGAACAACAAATTTAACATTGAATTACAAGCAAAATATCAACTGGATTGAGGGATTTATTTGAACTGTGAAATAGCTTAGATACTCATAAACAATTTCTCATCCATTAGGAGCTGATTCTGATGGAAGCTTTACTGTTTCGTTCTTAAAATTTTCTGTCATGGCTGAATATATCCATTTCAATATAGGTGTGTTTTTTTCACAGAGAAATGTTAGATTTAACTGATTTGGTTTTGTTCTTAAATTCTAATCCACCATGTAATCATGGTGGAAAATTGATGCTTTTTTTAAAAAAGAAAGGACTAACTATCAATATCAAAGTAAAAGAAAAAGTGGGTAAAGTAAAAATTAAATTTTATTCTAATTCTCTTCCATTATCTGTATATTTTATTTGGAGAGGGAGGAGGACTGTAAAATGTAAAAAATTAAGAAAATTACACGTTGAAATAGTTTCCGTGTTAATTTTCAGTTAATCCCGTCACATCATGCAGCCTGTGGTGTTGTTTCTGTAGTGGACGGGAAGGGGCAGTGTAGTGCTGCCTATAAATCTTCTTGTGTTTTCATCTTTTCCATCTGCTCTGAAAGATCACAGTTTGAAATATGATTATTTTATCTGTTGTGTGTAAGCATATTACTTGTAAGGGAAGTATGTTAATTCTTTTAAGTTAAATATCCTAGAAATGTCAGTACAGTTAAGATCATTCTTGTTTAAAATGAGTCGCTCTTTTCTCTTCAATACCGTTTATACTCATGAATATAGATAATATTCAGTATTTTTTCAAAACTGTTAGCGTTTAAAGGTTACCACGTTCTAGAGGCACATGAAAAATATGGACAAGAGCTGGCAAAGTACATCTGACCTTGAAATATAAAGCATATCAACACAGCAATTCTGATTTTTTTGTTTGTTTGGTTTTTGGGTTTTTTTTTTTAAACTTTGGATATTAAAGGAGATTTGAAGTGCATTTTCTTTCTGAATGACAGTCACTGTATATACATTACTTGAGACCCTGCAGACCTGACCTACTGGATACGCCTGGTAGATTTTTCTCAAGTAGAAGAATTTGGCACTGTGCCAGTATCTCATGAAACCACAGTTACAAACAGAAGGGTCATCATCTTTGGATGTATGATCTGAAACAATGGTTATGAATATAACCCTTAGATATAAGGAAGAAATTATTTGCTGTGAGGATGGTGAGGCACTGGAACAGGTTGCTCAGAGAAGCTGTGGCAGCCCCCTCCCTGGAAGTTCAAGGCCAGGCTGGATGGGGCTCTGAGCAACTTGGTCTAGGGGGGGATGTCCCTGCCCATGGCTGGGGGGTTGGGACGAGATGGTCTTTAAGGTCCCTTCCAACCTAAGCCCTTCTGTGGTTATTCCTGATGTCACTCTTTATCAACAGAGCCAACATTCAGTCCAGATTTTTCTTATGGCAGTGTTCTCGTTGGTATTCGGTCCAGATGATGTAACAGTGAAGATTTTCAGGTTAAACTCTAGAAATGAGTGTGGCTCTGCAAGTAGCAAGCTTTTTCTTGCATACCATTTCATCTTTTTTTAAATTTTTAGGGGCTAGTGTTTTGTTGGAGTTTTTTAAAGACAATTTTGATTTCGTTTCTGTGAATGTCTAGTTTTGTTTCTAACTAGTGAAGCATTGACTTCTAGAAGATTTCATATGGAACATGCAAAAGTCTTGCATCTTTCAACTTTAAATATTCCAGAATATGTGGGGCTTTCCTTGTTCATTGAGGCTGCCTTAGCATCCTAGTCTGTATATGAGGACCATAGTCTGAAAAGGTAAATAATCATAGAATGATAGAATGGCCTAGGCTAGAAGGGACCTTAGAGATTATTTTTTATGTGGCTTAGTACAGCTGCCAGGAGAATCTGTTCCATGATTTTACCTGGCACAGAGGTAAGGCTGACTGGTCTGTAGTTTCCCAGGTTGTCTTGGGTTCCTTTTTTAAAGATGGGGGTTATGTTCCCCCTTTTCCAGTCTGTGGGAACCTCACCAGACTGCCAGGACCTCTCAAATACAATGGCCAGGGGCCTAGCCACTTCCGCCGCCAGGTCCCTCCCGAGCAACTTCAGCCGCCAGTTCCCTCAGGACCCGTGGATGCCTCTCATCAGGTCCCATGGACTTGTGCACCTTCAGGTTCTTTAGGTGTTCCCGGACCTGATCTGCTTCGACCCTGGGTGGTTCTTCACTCTCCCAGACCCAGCCAACACCCGCTGTGATTTGAGTGGTGTGGTTCGAGTGGTTGCCCGTGAAGACTGAGGCAAAAAAGTTGTAATGATACTGAGAAGCTCAGAGTTCAATACCGTTTGAAGATAAAAAGCAAGGCAAACCTGGATTAGTAGCATATTAAATATCATCTAGGTACAGCAATTCTGTAGTATCATATTCCTTTCTCCTGGAGTGCTGATCAGCTAGAAGAAATAACATATATCTGGAAAGAACCAAATTCATTTGGGCAGATAATTTTTTCATACTTTAAGTTTTGTACCTTCTCCCAAAATACTTCATATACGTTGTGTTTTTAAGCAGTTTTCATCCTGGTGTGTATTAAACAATTTAGAGAACAGATTAAAAATTAAGGACTAAGTGTGATATTTATGACTTTTAAGTACAGAAAATTATGTGAACCTGTGATAATTTTAATGACTAATAATAAATAGCTAGACTGAGTATTTAACACTTTTTCAGACAATAAGTGGTTTATGATTATTAATCATTACTTAATATTTTATATATCTCCATATATTCAAGATGTCTGTTACCTGTTTTGTCTTTTGCTAAACTCTTTATTAATTCCTTAAGGTGCTTAAAATATGAAAAATATTTTAAAGTGTGTGCTAGAATTATGCAGAAGAGATCAAAGTACATGATCTTTAAGTTAAATTCCATGGACTTGACCTACATTAAATTTTGACAATAAGTGGAGACTTCCAGTGAAATTTAATAGTGATTTTTTTTCTTCTATTTATTACAGGGATATACTAAACGTGAGCGATAAAAATGTCATTTGAGAATGCCATTGTGTAGCCGCATGACAAGCTCTTTCATGCCCTGAGAAAATTGCTCTGTCTTTTTTTTTTTCTGTTTATTCCATGATCACCAGTGAAGACGAGAGTAACACAGCCAGTTTTGTATGTGTGTTCTGTTTAACTCCCTAAGTGCAATGTATAAAGATTAAAAGATTATGTGTGCTTTCTTAGGAGCTGCATTGTGATGACCTTAGAGTAAATGTATTTCCCCCCCTCCCCCTGATGGGGGCTTCACTCTTCACAGCTTTTAGAAGCAACATAGTGGTTTTATTGCAGTTTGTCTTACTAGATGAATTTTTGAAAAATATCTTACTAGCCTTACTTTGTCACAAAAGACAAATGTTAGGATGCTGAGGGACTGAAACAATAAGGCTTTTAAATTAGGAATTAAAAAATACCACCGCCCTCCTGCATATCAGACTTTTGACAAAGCCCTTGTTTGGACAGCATCAATACACAATCTTTTTCAGTGTTTTTCTTAGAAAGCATTAGACTGTGGTTCTTCAAAAGCAACAGTAACACTCTAGATGCCATTGGGAAATCACAAACAAGAAAACAGTCAGATATTTCCATGTCAACTTTATGTATCAAAACTGCAAGCATCTTTCACACCTGCCGGTAGGTAGATGCGTGCAATTTCAAGTGCAAAAGTGCATGTACGATTTTTAGACTTTAGGCAAACAGCGTATATCTAATTAGCTACTTGCGTAAACAAATACTCAACTGCGATCCTTGTCTGCACGTCAGCTGAATGCAGTTATGCACAAATTTTCTTAAAAGCATGTGTCTGCTATGCTCACGGAGTAAAAAAGCTTGTCAGCGTCTGGAGGGTAGCGTGGATGTTTTCAGCATCTTAAAAATGGCTTTACAAAAATGGATAGGCTTAGAGAGCTATTATGCAGAAAGTTAATAGATAATATGGTGCTTGTTGGTCACACATGCTCAAAGTACCAGAAACTGAAGTAGGAGAGCATGTTCCTGGTCTTAAGGACTTCCCCCGCCCCCAGCCGATGAAGAGATTTGTTAATGAATGGAAAACTTTCATTAACAAGTTGCCTCCTTTAAAAACTAACTGAACTTGCAAATGATCGGAATAGCATTTGGCATATCATTAGTACACGAGGAATAAGCCTTAGAAAATTTGAAGAATTGGTTCATGAGGTTCAACAAAAGTACTTTAGAATTTGGGCTTTTCTTGGGTAGCTTGTGCCCCTTTGGTCTCTTTTCATTTTCTTGCTATCTGAGCAGACCCTTTACATTTTTTTCCAACCTTCCCCCACCCCTGTTCAATAGCTAATCTGCTAAATTCATGCTACAACTGCTTCATTGAGTGGAAGCGTTGTTCTGCCCGCTTCGTACCAGCTTTGTTACTGTGCAGGATTTTTCAGCTGTTTGTGCTCATTACCATACAGCTGGTATTTAGAGGAGAGAGGGAAGCAGGCAGAAGCTTTACTGTCTGCAAGTATAAGAAGCTCTTTTGCAAATGGGGTGCTGGCAGATGGGACATGTGTTTAAACGGGTTTTGCTGATAACAGACTGCATTAAAAATCATTCTGAGAAAGTCTAAGGTCAGCCCCATGAATTCAGAACTTGAGAGGTATTCAGCTTTTGGAAGACCTTTATAGAATATTAATTAACCCTGGTCCATGAAAGTGACAAATGGATTGTTTGCAGAAATGTTAGATACTATCCTGCTGCCCCCACTTTATGGTTCATTTCCTTTAGCATCTCCTGATTTGGTTTGTGGGGTTTTTAAAAAATCATGGGATTGGATACTGTGTTTGCAATCAGGGTTGTTGCCAAAACACGAGTGAACAAACAGCAGAATCTCCCTTCTCATGAAAGGAAAAATAATCTTCCTTTTGATGTTGCAACTGAACTTCACATTATGTACAATTATATAAATCTTTGCCAGAAGCCAACCCTTTATACATACATGGAAATCGGTTCTCTTGCTTGCAATATGAGTAGTGCTGCACTGGCTGAGATGGTTTGAAGAGACAACTGAAGAAAGTTTGTGTCCAGAGCTGGTACATCTTCTACTTGATCTATTAGTGTAGCCGGGAAGAGAGGACAAACTTTTGCGTGTACGGGCTGCTCTTGCATGCCTGAAACGGAAGCAGGAAATTTTGAGGCTAAGAGCGAGCTCAGAACAGGTGTTCTGTGTTTAGAAATACATGTTAATCATTTACTGTCTGAAATACAAGGTAATTGGTATGTGCTAGCACAGTTCTGCATGGGTCTAGCATGTGGCCCTTGTAACAGGATCATCAAATTCATGGCTTCCCTCTGGAATTTGGTGCATTTCGTGCTGTGCTCTGAGGCCCTTGGGACACCCAGGGGTGACTAAGCAGTCGCCTTGCAGAGATGGAGTGCTCTGACAGCTGATGAACTATAACACCAGCGGGTTAACATTTCTTGGAGTACCCACACTGTTGCTGACCTTCTTAGTCCCAGCCCTCCAGAGCATTGAGCCTGAGGCAATAAAACTGTAGGCTCAGTGGAGGTATTGACTTCATGGCATGTTATAATCTTGAGGTTTTTCCCTTGTTCCACCCCTTTCTTTCCCATTGGAAACCAACTCCTCCATTACTAACACGACCCTTTTTGCTCGGTGGGAACCAGGAGGTCTCAGATGCATACCTAAAAGCAGATGAGGTTGTCTCAGAAGCATACCTGAAACCTAGTCAGCTCAACTTTTTGCTCTCCTCCTCTTCCCCCTGCCCCAACTATATTACTTGGGATAGTGAAACATACTGCCTCTACTCCTAAGCCTTGCTTTACTGGTAATAAGGAGGCGAGCTGTATTTGTGGATGTTGGTCCTGCGCCACAGCAAGCTATTGTTGTTTGTAAAGCCAATGCCTAGAAGTCAGAAGATGACTTTCTGATTCCAGACCTGCTAACAGATGTTTGTAGAATGTGGGCCAGATGTTTATGTTCTGCAGAGAAGAAATCAAATTGAGATGCTTCTTGCCTACTTAACTATTTTCCCGAAGTTATATTCCAAGAATAGTTACAAAGCATCCAGTGATTTTTCAAGAACCACATTGTTCATCTGCAGAATACCATTGCTGCTTTGTAGTGGGAGCTACACACATGGAAAACGTGATGCAAGGACTTTAGCTTTGGGTCAGTTAGAGTGATCATGTTTAAAATGATATTGATAAAATCGAAGATTAAGATGGAGCTTTATATGTATTTTGAATTGCAATTTAAATGCTGTTCACTGGTTAGCTTTCACATTTTAAGCACGTTCACTCTGTGTTTGACGAAAGTGAAGTGCAGAATTTGCTTACTGCAACTTGTTAAAGTTCTTTAAATCAAATGTAACTTCTTAGAATTCTTGATCACAGCATATCAAAAAAAGTGATGGTCAAAGACCCTGTTGTGATAGCTGCTGCACCGAAATAGTTCCTTTCTGCCCCCTGAGTTTACAAACTGGCACTTTGCTTTTGCATGTCTTTCTTAAAATGCAGTTATGCAAAGAATATAGGGAGAGGTTATGAACAGCTGCCATCTTCTGGATCCAACTTTGCTGGCTGGAGGCTTTATTTGCACACCTCTGCCTTCAGCGCTCCCTCCTTTATCCCTGTTTTCCCAGTACTGCTGCTCTGCTAGTTGTTGTTTCCTCCTTTTAGCTTTGTTGGCAAATGGATCCCATAAACGCTCTTAATTTGCTGTAGGCAAAGTTAGTTAAGCTTAAAAGACTATCAAAAGTGATTTAAGCTACCTGGAAAATCTTTTGCATGAAGGAGATGAAAGAGCAGCAGAGCGCTAAGGTCAGTAACCTCTTGCAGAAAGGTGGTAGAATACCCCGGGGTAAAACATCTTTAACTGGCCAAGTCATTCAGAGTGAGCATCTATCCGTGGCACACGTAGAACAGCTGTAAGCATTTCTGTCACCGTAAATGCCCTCCTACGACTGCTTGTGCTGCTATCGCTGCTTTGATTAAAAATCACATGCTGGAGATTGTAGACAGACGCTCACTTGGCTAAAATCTGTGCCACTGGAAACGTTTGTCTCCCCCCTTCAGTGGTTCCTATTGCCCCTTTGGTGGCGGTTACGGCCTCGCTAGAGCCAGCAGAGCTCCCGCACCGGCTGTGGGGCAATCAGCCAGAAAAGCTTAGCCGATTTAACTGGGCCATTCCAACTAACCCAAGTAATTTCGCCTGAAGTGGATCAAAAAGCTCTCCGACAGATTGTTCCTTTGGTTCTGTGGTGGGGACAGAAGCACCTTCCACTGGCACAGATAAACGTGGTGCAGGGACACACGGCACAAAAGCTGCACAGTGTCCGAGTGTGACAGGCGTCTTGAGTCAGGACCTTAGGCAGCGCTGTGCCCAACCCTGTGGCTGTGCCCTTAAGGAAATGTTAAAGCTTCCAGCGGAGTGGCTTTAGGAGTAGAGATGGACAAAAGACTCTACAAGTATATTTTCAGAAGTTGTTTTAAGAAGGGCAACTGGGAATTAACTCGGTGGTTTGTTCTTGGGTAGCAGGAAGCATTAAGTCCATTGCAGGCTGTGGATAGGTGGTAACAGGAAAAGTCTGTATGTTCATAAGCATGATGTAATTTCAATGTTAATTTCAATTCAGTTCATGTGTAAAACTAATTCAGTGGGAGTATTTAGCCGGTAAATAATTTAAGCTTTTGCCATAAAAGAAGTCAGGATGTCTAGATAAGCTTTTCACCCTAAATACAAAATGATTACATTCGTAGTACAAGTTAGAATCTTCCAGATCTATGATGTCATCTTTGTATTTGTGGTAGGGAATCTTGAATGACTGAGATTTATGAGAAGCTAATTATATCTTTGAAGTTGTCTAAGAACCACCTCTTGGAAAGCCTTTTGAGTGTTCCTGCTTTAAATATTTTGAAAAATTTACAGTATTCCTTTGCATATCATAGTTTTTACAGGTGTATAGTTTGTCTGTTATGTGTTATTTAAAAAATAATGCATGTGACTAGTAATGTTTGCTTAATGTCTAATTCACATTTCATTATCAGAATGGATAGATGTACAGATTTGAACAGATTGAGAGATCTTGGGCTATTTATCTTTGCCTATTACGCTGCCTACACATGAGTTTTGTGATAAAGCTTGTGGTAAGATGTTAAGTGCCCTTAAGGTAATAGATGATCTTGCATTAAAGACTAAAAGAAATATTTCTAACAGACAGAGACAGCAGGCACTGCTGTTGATGAAATAGAATGAAGTTCCATCCAGAACCTTGTCCCACTAAAGGTATTTGGAACTGTCTTGCTTCAGAGTTGATGGTAAAACTCCCAGCAAGAGAACAATAGCGTGGTTATCTCTGGGAACTGGAAACAGTGGAGAAATCAACGTAATGAGTAATCAGCATCTGAAGCGACTGACTGGCAATGAGAACACATCAAAGACAGCTTTCTGTGAAAGGATGGAAATTAGTGAAACTTCACAGTGTTTAGAGATGTCTTTGTTACACTGAGGTCCTGGGTCTCCTGCACTGGATGCTTCATTGTGTTTGTAACCCCTCAGCAAAACCAAAGTTGTCAGTTACTGACAGCAGAGAATATCCTCTTGAAGTTTTACACTTCTGTGAAAATGCTGTCTGTTTCTGTAGTATGAGACAGGCTTTTAGCTCAGTTTTCCTGTTGGGAATATTTCTGCTTTGCAGAACTCTGCTGATGGGCCTTCAGCACATTTGGGTTTGGACAAATCATTCAACCCAGTGAAGTTACGTGGTAAAAACAAGGGGAAAAAAAAAAGGCATCGGTCCTGCATCCCTGGAGTCTGTGTGAACAGCTGTACTTTAAACTCAAGAGCTCTGTGTTGCTTCAGTGATGAATCATTTTTGATGCTTCTATTCACTTAGGAAACCTTCTCAAAAAAATAAGAGGCAAATTAAAATAATTAGGAAATTGTTATGGTGTTGGCCCTTCATGTGTATTGTTGAAACAGAAGTATACCCAGATGCACGGCAGGTGGAAATGCCACTAGACAAGCTGTACCTGCAGCAGCATCAAAGTCCTGAAGGAGGGTGGTTATTCAAGGCCTTATTCACCAGCCTTGCAATAATCCACTTTGCATATGCCCTTCTCGCCTTACATATTGGTGCCACTCTCTTCGCTTTTGTTTGTTCAGTCACCAAATAGCTGTCTCTAGCTTTGGTTAAATAAAATTCTTAGATGTGTCCTGTAAATGTGCTCTGTAAAGCTGTTCAGAAGTCACAGGTGTTACATTTTTCTCTTGCTTCAGGTCTTGAGAAATGTCTGGCAGTACCTTTGGGCTACAAAGGGCCTTTTGTAAAAATTCAGAGTGGGATTATACAGTCTGTTCCTATCAAGTCTCTTCAAGAGGGGCTTTAGCATAATCCTAATCCATCTACTCTTCTCTCATTTTGTGCATGACTAGCGACTGTTTCAGTCGCTCCTGTTCCTATATTCTACGTTTGTTTTTAGGAGAGAAGGAAATGTAATCCTAATTCAGATGTATGGAGGGAAAGCTGAATCAAACTGATACTATAAATCATGACATGCTGAAAAAATGTCAGCACAGTGTGGATACACAGTGTCAGAGAAGTCAGCCCGAAGGCCTGTACTGAAAAAGAATACTGCAGAGGGAGCAAGTTGTCCTCCAAGAATAATATTGATTTTTCAGAAAAAAAGAAAAATGGCCGTAATTCAAAATAAGAAGTGCAAAGAAACAAATACCCTGTCCCCTCTAAAAACAATGTGAGAAATAGAAAGATATCCCCCATTTGTGAAGCAGACAGACAAATTATTATGACAGATGTCAGCTGTGAATAATGGGAAGCACTTACTCTGGTCTGTATTAGTTTAGGCAGTGTGTACCAGGAAGGCTAAGAGTACAGCCTGTGTTGGCTGCAATGCAATGATTCACTGAGGTCTTAAAACTATAGATAATAGATTTATTCTGGTTAGCGGACAACATCATCTGATGAGGAATTTGTAAGTAACAGCTATCATGGATTCAGCTGTTTCCAAAGCAGAAAGGTAATTACCTTCCTCTTGGTTACAAAAATTTCCCATTGCAGCGTATGCTATAAGTCAGATGAAAAATGTACATCAGGCAGCATGGTTTGTCAGGCAGAATTTTGATTTTGGTGTAACATTTGATCCATGGCTATCCCTGGTAATTCACTCGGGCTGCTAGCTGACCTTTTTACCTTGGGGCAGTAGTAGTAGTAGTAGTAGTTAGTAGTAATAACAATAATAATAGAGTCTCTCCAGTCTCCCAAGTTGTCAGGATTTAAGAGAAGACAAAATGTCTCACAAAGCTGGCGTTAAGCAAGGTGCAGTATGTCATTTTTCAGAGCAGGACTAAGAGGCAAATGCTGTACTGGCTGATGGACAATGGTTCTCTGGCTGATGAAGTTGTTGCTGAACTTACTTGATGCTTCTGCCTCCCCAAGAAGATCTGTTACTCCAAGATCTTTTCAGTGCTGCCAGATTCAAAATGGTGGTTTGGGGAATACTAAAAAGTTTAATTGCAGTAAGTTCTTTCAGAAGGGATGTGAGAAGTCAAAGATCTTCACTTGTGTATTTCTCTACAAAAACCAGCCCAGATTATTTTGGAAATCTTAATGTGAACCACGTTTTTACTTTTTCCCTCTATGAGGACAAACACAATGGTAGGACTGCACTTTCAGTCCTTCCAGCTCAGCACCAGTTGATTCTCTGTGGGAGTTGTCATGTTTCTTATCCATTAAAGCAGACTCCTTAATAGCTCCTATCACAGTCAGGCAAGCTTCAGAAGTTTAGAGCGTCTCTTATGAGACCTGGTATTATACATCTAATTCAGACAAGTATGTCTCGCAATCACGATTGCATTGTTTCCAAAGAAAAATACAAGAATTATCCTTTCCTCTCTGACGCATCAAAGCCCAACTCTTAGGAGGGCTAAATCTCCTGGCAAGAAGGCTGTGGGTAAGGTTTGCTATTCAGCTACGCGGCAGCCAGTGCACAAAAGCTGACTAAATACCGTTGTTTTTGGCCATCAGCATTTAGCTGTGCATTCTTGACAGAAGTTTTGTGTTTGATGTGTTCCTTCTGTGAGGGGAACTGCATAGATTGTATACAATTTTCACAATGCTTTTGGTTGTTGAAGCTCAAAGAGTGATTCTTTTTTCCACAGCAGAGAGGCAAAAAATACTATCGTAACCAGCTACAGACAGTAGCATGATTAAAAAAGGAAGAGAAGCATACTTCATCTTACCCCAGGAGCCTTTTTCTTTTGAGCATCAAGTTTCTGGGTGGTGGTCCGTGTTGGAAAATGAGAGTCCATCCAAAATACAGAGAAAAATCAATATTAAAAGTTCGGTTCTGTTTTGCCAGAAGATATTAGCTGTGCTCTGGAAAATAAGTGAGGGCATTTTAGCCTGCAGGCTAGGACGTAATTCACCGTGATGGCAAAAACTCTCATGTGATGGGAGCTCCAGCGAGCAGGACGAAGGCTGCTTTGGTGCCGGTGATTGGCGGGTCTGGTCTGCCTGTAGTTTCCATCTCGCATCGAGAGCCGCACCTGAGGCTGGAGGTGGAGGCAGGACTACCCCGGCTGGGTACAGCCGCTTTTTCCATTGCTGTCAGATGGTCCCCAGAGTCTGGAGGTGTAAGCTTTAGCCCCGGCAAAGGGGAGAAGCTTTGAGGCCAAAACAGAGATTTTGCAGCTTCTTTTCCCAAAGGCCTTGTCTCTTATTTCAACTTAAGCGGAGTTGAAATTGCAGGGGAGAACCCAGTCTGCTGTCTTTTGTCCCTGTCCTAGAGCTGACATAAACTCTTGGCCATGGTATTTGTTTCGCTGTGACAGCCACTAACCGCTTAAAAATTAAAAATATTGCATTTACAGAAGCATATTCAAGATCTGAAGCAGTATTTTTAAGAACAAAAATGCTAGTTTTATTAAAATGTAAGGTCATAATAATGCTTCTCTGGTTGGCAAATAACTGATTTATATCAAGCCACAACTTAAAACAGTACTTGGAACACTGTGAATACAAAATTGTATCCTTTCCTATCCCACGTGTAGGAGGAAACCATCATAATTGCAGATACAATGAAGCGGTGGATTTTGACATTTTATTAAGGTTTGGACATATAATCACTCTTCAATGTTCTGTTCAAAGAAGCCTCTGCAGAAAATAGCAGAAAATTATTATGCACTGATAACAGAGAGAAGTACTGAACTTAAGACTTAACACTCTCATTACTTGCTCCATAGCGTTCCCAGTTCTTTGTGCGTTTTCTGTGTGGCTTCTGGTGTTCTGAAACTGAAGTTCCCATTCATTTTTGGAACTAAGAGGACATAAATAATAATGGCTGAATTCAAATATGACACAAGTTAACAGTAACTATAGAAGTCCTCTATTCTCAGTTCTCAAAAGCAAAGCCAATATCTTTTCTTATTATTTAATTCTGATTTTCTTTTCTAGACGTACAGGAGAAGTTAGCTGTCACTGACCATTAGCGGAGGCTGATGTTGTGTTATATTTCTTTGTGGTAAAGTTCTTATGTATTGTTTAAGTACTGGCATCAAATTCTGGACTCTGATTATAAACAAAGTCACTTTCTTTTGTAAAGTTATTGGATAGTTACTACCGTGAGGATGTTACATAAAAATATTTGTCGAAGTTGCTTTTTGCACATATTTTGGTGCAAGAAACTGATCCTAGCTAAAATGGAAGGAAGATTGTTTATGGGGTAAGAGGAGCTTTCTCATCTCAAGAAAAGTGTTCCATTTTTTACTGATTAAAGATTTATTCAAGTTAAATTGACTGTGTTCAAGTACGTGATAATCTTGCACCTTATGTCTGCTCCAACTTTTAAAAAAATAGGTTATTATTATGACTTTGCTAGAACAGGCAGAAGAGAAGTTGCCTGTTCTATTTATTTACCAGTGAACAGATTTTTTAAAAAAAGAAGGGAAAAAACCCCACAAAATAAGATCAGGTATTCAAACAGGAGTTTTTAAAATAGACACACAGAAAGAGAAGGGCACAAATTCTTTGTACTGGCTTTGACTTTGTACTTTTTTGTATATTTGAACTCTCCCTCCCAGGATGTTTTTCATATTACAGATTTCTGTACATGAGTGGATTTCTTAAAGAGCTTGCCAATACAGCCTTTAAAGGTGTCCTTCAAGGCAGTTAGTAGATGTCCCAAATTTATATAAGCAGATTAGGCTTTCTTGAAGTTTGCAGTATCTTCTTTTGGGGGGCATTTTTATTGCCAAAGTATGGTCTGAGGTGTAGCCTACTACAATATATTTCGTTATCCATTCAGAGGTCATCTGTGACAGCTTATTCTTCTACAGGCAAATCACATGAATGATGAATATGCCTTCATGATAGCATACAGAGATTTTCTGGTTAAAGAAAAAAGTGAGAATGATTGCTTCCACAGAGTATTTTTCATAGAAGCAATGATGTAGCCATAAGGTCTTGTGCCTTGAAAAATCCCAATTTTTACCTGCTGTTTCTCAGCTAACCAAGCCCTTTGTTTGGTTACAGCTAGGCTTGGCAAAGAGTGCTTTTGTTGGCAAGGGACTCAGATCCAATCTTAACCAGAAGCTGTAGCATCTTAAGATACTATTTATTCCAGCTGTTGGTGGGCGCTCTGCACCCACAGTGCAACTGGCAGAAGAAAAACGCTGACGCTCTGCAGCCACGTCTGTGCAAAATCCAGGGGCTTAGTTTACACTGCTGCGGTCGTTGATAAACATGTGTATAAGCCTTGTAGATTGTTTGCCCGGGTAAGCTCGACACAAGCCCTCTTGTTTAAGGGAAATGCTCTCTCAAATCTGCTGGCAAAGTTGTTTGACGAAACGAAATGGATATTTTAAATAGCAAGGCTCTGCCAACCTGGGTGGGTTTGCTCGGAGTGGATTAGGTTGGGCTGTTTGTGGGAGAGCTGGAGCTGCTTTGCTCAGCGGGTGCAGGGGAGAGGGAACGTGACAGGCGACTGAGGAGAGCCTCTTCCCACCTGGGGCACTTCCACGGGTACAGCAGAAGCACTGTAACCCAGTAGGCATGGAGGGCAGTCACAGTCCTAGGAAGGCTGTGTTGGCATCAGTATAGCAGGAGCAGAACAATCTCTTGAATTGGCATGGCAGTACGAGTGTGATTTGAAGATACTGTAGGTATTTCATCAATGGGTTTCCTTAATAAGAGGTTAGTTGGTTTTGAAATTGAAACTTTTGTGTGGGTGCAAATACATGTTATGGATAATATCTGAGCAGAATGGCTTTGATTTCACCGTAAAACCTTTCCATCTGGTGAAACCAGAACCACTTCCAAAATACATCAATAAAAAATTACTGGAGTTTGCTTCTCAGTTGTATGATTTTATGCCTGCAAAAATGAAAGTGCAATTTCATTTAGCTGGCCTTGAGCGATAGTGAGGGAACCATTGTGGAGTGGGCTTCAGAGCATGTATCGAGGATCTCTGAAAAGGTTATATGTTATGTGCTAGTGTGCATTAAACCTTGTGCTGCTGTTTCTCACTGCTTCTCTAACCTGTCTCATAAACTGAGAAAGCAAAGGACAGTCAATACAAGCTTGACCCCATGTATATTTACTGACATAAAAACCTTAACAGAACTTGGGCCTCTTGTGTATCTATACTGTGAGTAGGTTACTGTAGACTTCCCTGCACAGAGCCAAGAGATGTCGCACAAAGTCACAGGTAGCAGCACTAGAAACAGATCTCAGGACTCCTTCAAAAAAAGGAAAAAAATAAATGAGACCGAAGAGTTGCTTACTCAACTTTAAGTTGTCTTTTGAACTGAATAAATGAAATGTGCTTTAGCAATGCTATCTGTATCTATCTGCTCAAAGTACTTGTGGCATAGATGACTTGGCCTGCCCCATCACAAAATAGGGTTTGGGGATTTTTTTTTGTGTGTGGATAGCAAATACAACTGGATTTTTTCAGCAGATCTCTTGATGTTGGGTTAAGTCATTTACCTGTGGAATTTCTCAGAGAGAGCCACACTTGAAAGTCAGGTATGCCACTCTGCAGGTATCAGATTCAGGAGGTTTTAGTGGTTAAAGCAGCAGTAATATGGGTTTATAAGATTTTTGTTCAAATTCTGGCAGTACTATGAATTCCCAGTGAATTCGGATCACTTCTCCTACCAATAGGGAATCCAACGTGTTTTGGCTTCTGTGAGTCTGACCAGTTGGTACTGCGAACGTGTCATCTTCCAGCTCAGCTATGTTGGCTGAATGAACTGCCAACCTTCAGGCTACTTGCGGGTATTTGTCATGCATCCTGCCAGCAGACTTCTGCTGTTTCAGATCTGCCACTTAAGCTGCTCATGTCATCACTTCTTAGCCTGTTTAAGGGGAAGAAAGTGAATTTATTGCCAAATATCTGCTGCTATATATAGTTGTATAAGCCAACTTAGCTCACTGACTGAAATAGGTTATGGAAGTAACCTCTTCTTATGGTACAGTTATATCCAGAAGATGATATGCCTGTGGCTTTCCATGTCAAGAGTTGGTTTTGACTAGTTTCTTTCAGAAAAGCTCATGAAAGGTACACTTAGTCTCAGTCTTACAGTGAAGTGAATATCTAGAGGGATGTGGGCATTTCATTAGCAGGAGATAGCAGTTGGCATGAGGGGTGTTTCTGGAGAAGACAGACCTCTCTTCTAGGACTGTTTGAGATGTTTGATTCTCAGTAGTCATCTTCCCATAGACTTGAAAAGGGGTTTTGTACTGGAAAGATCACAATATATTCCTCTTCTAAAAAAGATTTATTTCCTTGTCGACTGCAGTTTTGAACTGATGTAGTCTCTATCGAGGCATTGATATGGAGAGTATGTCCTTGTAGACTTGCTGTTCCCAGCCATTGCCCCGGAGCTTCCTTACAACCAAAAGGTGGAAATGGCAACGTGAAGAAACAGTCTGATTGCTAGCCAAGTTTTTAATGCTATCCTCCTTTAGGTTAGTTGAGCCCTCAGCTTGTAGGCCACTCACTCGATTCGGTCTCACTGAGCTGGGGTCCCTACTATATCTCTAGGTAGTTCTTAGTTTGAAAGGGCAGTCTTCTTATTACGAGGACTCTTGATGTTATTTGACAAGCCCTTGTTAAAAACATTGAGCTATCTGTTCTTTTCCTTTCCAGCTTTGAGATCACTCCCCAAAAGTGCTAGCAAATACAGTAGGAGCTCCTTAAAATTAGTTTAACATGAAGAAGCAAATATGTTAAATTCTGGTACTGGTTTAATGCTGATGAAGATAATGTTCTCACCTCATTCCCAAAGGTCTCAAAAAGAATAATGCAATTCTATGCTGGCATCTATACAGATAAAGGGTTGTATAATTGCACTATATGGAAATTACTGCAAGTTGCTCCTCTTCTCCCTTTCATTTAAAAACATTCTGAAGACACTAATGCTGAGGGGAGGGAGGATCAACATCAGAGCACTGGGAATTTTTATCTTAGCCCTGTGTTCTTCCAGAGTATTTCTGAGAACTGTGGGTTTGTTTCGGGGAGATGAAAAGCTGGAAGAACTGGTAGAAGGTTTAGAAAGACTTCTTGACGGCATAAAGTGGTTAATTTGCATTCCTGAAATTCTTGTGTTGTCTGGAAGGAATCAGTTGATAATTTCTTTCAGGCTGAGGTTTTCGTGGGGCAGGACTGGATTTGTTCAGATATAGATGTTACTGTTGACACTTATGTTACAGAATAAACTAGATATGTGACAGAGGCCCAGCTGGGTGATATTGCAGCAGCTTTTGTCCATCTAATTTCAAACTACCCTCAAAAAATTTGACACCATCAGCTGGCTGGTTGTATCGCAGCATCTTGTTTGCAGACCAGTTACATGTTCTGTTTCATTGAGTGCAAAGTCTGACAGTATCTTAGTAGAGAGAAAAAATTAACTGTGTTTGAACCACTCATTGGGATCTCTCTAGGTATGATATATCCTTGAGCACAAATTCTCCTCAGGGGTAGACGACACTTTACTTGCTTATTTGTGTATAGACAAGCACTGACTGCAGATGCAGATAAAGAAATTAGGCTTCCAAAATATGAAGAGGGTTGGATTCAGCCTGCTGGTTGTTCTCACTGCCTTTATGGCCGCTCCTCAGGCTCGTACCCCTGTTCTCATATTTGAGCATCTGCTAAACTTGTACATTAGAGTTCCATTTCCTGTTGCAACAAAAAAAGTACAGGTTTTGGGAGGTGGAGGGGACATAATTGTTTTTCTCAGTTTTGTTCTGTTTTTTTTGCTTCTGAGATGAGAATTCTTCTGGTAGAGCCATCTCTTTAACCTCAGTGTACGCTGCTTCTGCTTAGAGAACAGATTTAGGATCACGGCTCTTCAAAACAGATACCTTTTAGATTGTAATAGATGTCTCCTGGAACTTTGAAATGGGAAATGAATTGGCTTTTCCGTGTCTTGGAACTGTTGACCCATGCTTTAGATCAATGCAGGCTTGGGCTGAGTCTTCCTGTTTTCTCTTTCCCACATTGAGTGTGTAGTACTGAACAACTAACCCAGCTCGCTATTCACATTTCTCTAGCTCTTTTGAGAGTCCAACACGAAATGGCCAACTGTCTACCTGCTGTAAAAGGGAAAGAAAAATCCATTCTTATCTCAGATGCATGTAATATAGTAATGTAACTAGTTATCATGAATGGGAAAGTGAACAAATCCCAGTTAGTGTAAATGTTCTTGTTTCTTGGTATCCTTACCTGCTGAGAGACATTTAACTTTCCTCTGTGATATGGCAAATTAAGTACTTAGCCTTTTTTTCCCCTCAGTATTTTTCTTAAAGAAGTACAAAGCATATTCAGATTTTCTGGTTAACGAGATCCTACTCTGAGAACACCTAGCGTACTCTTCACTACAGAGTAGCCCACATATTTGAGTCTTGTCTGTCTAAAAGGAAGAGGATTTCAGAGGACTCTTTGAAGGACTGTACTGATAAGGAGACTGACATCTCTGTCTTAAGTTGAAATGTATCTTATTGTTTTAGCCTTTAACCCAGAGGTCTGCAGTACCTGAAATGCTGCTCTAAATTAGGGCTGTTGGCTTTCCTCTTAAGTTAGCTTTCTACCAAACTTACTTTGTGTTAACCAGAACCTTACTTTTTGTAAGGCACATGAGAAGATTGTTGCTGCAGTTGTTGGTTAAAAAAAAACAAAACAAAAAAACAACCCACACTTTTGCCAGATAACATGTGACCAGGTAGCATTCTCGTGCCAGTTTACTTAGGTTAGAGTTAACACCTGCATTTTTTTTTTCAGTCTTGCGCAACAGAGAATGAGAGGTTGCTTGGTGCAATGTTGCTTGCAAATCCAGAGACCACCTGCTGTTCCTAAACAAAGGGATTTCAAAAAATTTCTAACCAAGAGACTTTGAATGAAGTTTGCCAGAAATCTAGTAGGAACTAGCATAAAAGAGTCCCTCATATTCGTCAACCAATGCAGCTTTTTGAATCAACATAGCCTAGGAGTTTCTAATCCCTCTGGTGATAGTGGTCTGCCTTCTAATTTTAGTCTCTTTCAGTTTGCAGTTACTTGTAAAGCACAATAGACCAGTGGAAAAAATCTGCATTTTAAAATAGTTTTTGAAGAACAGCATAGGCATGAGTCATACCTGTCCCTGCAGGCCGTAAAAAAGCTGTTGGCAGTTAGCTGGGAAGAAGTGTATTTAAACTTTGTTCTTGCCAATTTAAATCACTTTATTCAAAAGCATGAATGAGGTTGTGGTATTCTATTAAGGCTGTTTTTATCAAAATTCGATGAGGAAATACATTTATCCAAGCAGCAAATGAGTTCTTCCGAGATTTTTCTTTTTAATTAAATATTCCTAAACATTGCCTATCATTTGCAAGGGACAAAAGTGAACATTTTCAACTCTTGTCCCAAGGGAGAGGTCAACTAACAACTGGGACTGTATTTAAATAACTGCTCAGAGATTTAAATTTAGGTTGATAAGTGAATGATGTGGTCAGTGGCTTGTAGCATGTTTTGTTGGAGGTAGATAGTAAAATGGGGATTATTCAGATCTGGCCAGTTTTCAAGGCGCTAGTTCATTCTGCATATGGAATTCGACTAAAGGGAAGAGACCACACGATGTGCGAAGCTCGCGTTAAAGGTTAAATTACAAGGAACCCAACAATACTCTGCACTTCAATTTCTGCCAACTTTCTGATGAGAAAACTGAGACTTCTGCTAAATACCAGACTGCAGGCTGATGCTCTCATACTCCTCCCCCCTGCTTCCCTTTCCCACTTCCATTAAGTCCCTCCCTGTCACATCAGCAGGCCCACAACTTATAGCAGGATTTCTTTTTCCATTTCTGCAAGAAAGATTGGCATACATAAACCAGTTTGGCACTGATTGAATATTAGAGATGGAATATGATAATAAAAGGAAAGTGGGCAAAACAAACTCGAGAGATTTGTCAGAACATCGCTAATACCACTTTAGCAGTGTTAGAGCTAATAACATGCTTTAGCAGTTGCTTTCAGCAGAAGAGAAGGAATAGGAGATAGGATGTACATTTGTACAGGCTTTATTGCAGCATCTTTAGTCCCTTTTCTATGTACTAATTTCAAATAATAGTTTGTAATGTTTTGCATCTTTGTAAAATACACAAAGCTAAGCGCAAGGTCCTGCGCTTGAGTTGGGACAGTCCCAATCACCAGTACAGGCCAGGCGATGAGTGGATTGAGAGCAGCCCTGCAGAGAAAGACTTGAGGATGTTGATGGCTGAAAAACTGAGTAAGAGCTACCAATGTGCGCTCACAGCCCAGAAAGTCAATTGGGTCCTGGGCTGCATCAAAAGAAGTGTGGCCAGCAGGCTGAGGGAGGTCATTCTGCCCATCTGCTCTCGTGAGACCCCTCCTGCAGCCCTGTGTCCAGCAGTGGGGCCCCCAGCACAAGAAGGACGTGGACCTGCTGGAGTGGGTCCAGAAGAGAGCCATGAAACTGATCAGAGGGCTGGAGCACCTCTCCTACAAGGACAGGCTGAGGAAGTTTGGTCTTTTCAGCCTGGAGAAGATAAGGCTCCAGGGAGACCTTACAGTGGCCTGCCAGTGCCTGACGGGGGCTACAGGACTGCTGAAGAGCGCCTCTTTATCAGGGAGTGTAGTGACAGGACAAGGGGCAGTGGTTTCAATCTGAAAGTGGGTAGATTTAGATTAAATATAATGAAGAAATTTTTCACTGTGAGGGTGGTGAGATGCTGGAACAGATTTCCTCGAGAAGCTGTGGATGCCTCGTCTCTGGAAGTGTCCAAGGCCAGGCTGGATAAGGCTTTGAGCAACCTGGTGTGGTGGGAGGTGTCCCTGCCCATGGCGGGAAGGTTGGTCCTAGATGGTCTTTAAGATCCCTTCCAACCCAAACAATTCTGTATTTAATATTGGACGAATATTAAAATAGTTTAAGATGCAAAGAATAAACTTCCCTATACAGCTGAATATGTTGGTGACTTTGACTATTCCTAGGCATTTTGCTTTGTGGTATTTAATTGGTTTCATTTTTTTTTGGTAAATCGGTAACATTAGATGGGCTACATTTCCTTTGGTAATTGCATCTGTGAAATACTAGGAGTCTCTATAACTTTACAAACTTTAAAACTATGGTTGCCATCTAATTTTTTGATTGCAAGTGAATGAAACAGCAAGTCAAAAATTTCTGAAATCTCTAATTTGACCTATCCTGTCTATAAATAAAAAAAAATTATAAGTTTCAAACCCCAGGAATTTAGAGAACTGACTTGCTGTTTATCCCACAGTGAATGGATTGGTTTAGGAAACACAACAGTTGCACCACACTGAGCTGGCAAGTTGGTAGAAGTTTTGGGAGAAGTGGTTAAATATGTGAGGTCTGAGGTTATGTGAAGGTTGCAATATGCAGTTTTACTTGAGGGTAGAAGATGTTGGGGTTTCTTTAGTTGTATTTTTTTTAATTCAAGGATAAATAGTGTAGCTTGATAAAGGGAGCATAAGTTTTGATTGAACAAAATGGTTTCCCAAAAGAGGCTTAGACACGACAGTGGACAGATACGGCCATTTTCTTTTTTATGCTGTGGTTCTTAGGTTTCATACCAGTAACACTGTTTGAAAATATCTCTGAAACACTGTGAAATATGCCACCTTATTTCATACTTTTTACATTCCATGGGAGATTTTCGTTATAAATATCTGTTCTGGGCTTGAATGTATTAGAGGTACCTATTCATAATCTTACCTAAGTAATGCTAGATTCAGTGTGAAAAAAAAACACAAAACAACCAAGCAACATGGTTGGCAATTCTCATCCCTCTCATCTGAATGAGGGACTTCATACCCTAAAATATGCAGTGCTATATTTCTTGTAGAGGCAGGCAAGCGTGTTGCGTGGTTTCTAGACTGGAAGCACCTGTTCAGGGAAGAGTTTGTTTAGATGGGGCAGGTTTGCTGGCCTTCTCACTCCGCCTGTAGCCCCTTTTGACGTGAAATTGCACAGCATAAGGTTAATGACAGTGGGTTAGCAAAGCTTCAAAGTGTCTGGTGTGACCCTGGCATGCCTTGCATTCCTTTCTGCTGTGCAAAGGTTTGGCATCGATTCCCCCTGCGGCTGGAAGAATGTACTCAGGAGAAACCCGCTCACATCGTGGGTCCCCCAGGCCTCTGGAGAGGGGAGAGTTGTCATGGCAATGAATCGTGAGGGTTCGTGGAAGATGAGTAAATCCCCTTCCTTGTGCTCTTCTGTATGTAGGCTTGGGCTGGGGTGAGAAAAGGAAGCTGGATCAAGCAGGTATAATGTGTAATTGTCCCCTGTGTAACCGCCGCTGTCACTTGCCAACCAGCAGGGTTAGAGTGTGGGTTTTGGGGGGAAATGACCATTTGTGTGTATCATAGAATCATAGAATGACTTAGGCTGGAAGGGACCTTAGAGATGATTTAATCCAACCTCCCTGTCATGGGCAGGGACGCCTCTCAACTAGATCAGGCAACACATAGGGACCAAACGGGGACACATGGGGCTGTGAGGAGTCTGTGTCCCACTGGGTCATTGCACTGACCAGACCTGCACCCTTCCCCTCAACTGGCTGAGCATGCTGTAGCCAAAGGCAATGAGGGCAGAGCTGCCTGAAGTGGCTACTTCCAGCTGCTCCACAGATGTAGCCAAGTATAGCGGGGAGAAAAAAGCCGAATCTCCTATCTGTCCTGCTGTCCAGACATGTGTCCCCTCGTTGATGCTTGTACATTGTATAGAAAATTGCTTCCCCTGAATTCCAGGGAAGGAGAAAGCATGGAAGAAGATAGAAAAGGAAAGGAGTAATAAGGTGGCTACAATAAGGCTTGTCAGGGTGAGATGCCGTGGGGAGGAAACTGGTGGGAATTGCTGGGCTGGGAGATTGCTACAGGGTGAGCCGGGGAAGCGAGGGTGAGGAAGAGATGAGGAGAGCATTGGAGATTCGCACACATTCAACAGAACAAATTTCTCTCTGGAGCTGAGATTCATGGGTCCGATCCTTCTGCTCTCAGTAGTTTGCCCTGAAACTCACTGGTGTGTCCCGTTTCACCTTCCTCTAGCGCTGTTGCACCGAAGGCGGCGTCCTGCAGTGTTCCTCTCCGCCGGTTACCTGCAGGCGATGGGGTGTCCCATCGGGGCTCGGGCTGCTCCAGGCTGTTGGCAAACCGAACAGGGAGTCACTGCGTTGCCAGCTAACGGAGAGGGGGGAAACTAAATCCCTCTTGACGTTATAAAAGCCCACCGGGATGCCATGCCTAAAAGGTTCACAAGTTCACCTTCGCAAACTTGATGCGTGTGCACAGTGGGTAACGATGTATCTTAAATTACAACCTCAGATGATGTTTTTTCCACAGAATCCATGTCTTATTTGGTATGCACTGTGCACAGGGCTGACTTGGTAAGCAGCTTTTTAGGAGTAAAAGCATATTACACCTGTCATTTCAAACTCCTTTGAACGCTTGGTTTTGTAACCTTTATACTCTCTTTAGGTAACACAGGCAGGAAAAGAGGTTTGACATTTTTAATAGTTTTTTCTTCAAGTTCTTCCTAAATCCTCCCGGTATAATCTATAATTCCAGGAATTCTTCTGTCTGTAGCCTGAAGGCTCACCACTAACCCATTATCATTCTCATGTGCCACAAATGAGGGACAGAAACTATTTTGAAAATAGATTTCTATAGATTATGCCACTTCTCTTGGCAATCAAAATTAAGCTATCTCCAAAGAAATTAAAAACAGAAAAGTTAACAGAAAGCAGGCAGTAGATACCAGTGCTCTATTTGTATTCAGTGCAAAGGACAGACATTTTTGGAAAGCCTTCCAAGTCCCGGCAGACTTTTTTTTTTTGTCTGTACAAAGGTGATTTCCCAACCTGCTTATATTTGAGTGCGAACATTTTTGACCACTGGTGTTCAAAATCAGAAATGCCTTCTTCACCAATTTGGAAACATTCTTGTCTATACAGACAAAACCAGCTCAGCTCTGTGGTTGAAATACTGAAAAAAGGAACTGATCCCTATTAGAAGTTTGGGGTGGGTTTTTTTTGACATTGCTGTCATCATGTGTTGATCAGCAAGAACGGCTCTGTGCACCTATGGCAGGATTTAAGAACGGTCTCGAGCGTGTGGTTTTCCAACTTTATGGACTACGTCACAGGCAGAATCTGTGAAATGACCGTCATAGGAATGTGAGATAAAATTACTAAAAGTGGAGCCAAGGGGTGCTATTTTAGAAGCCCAAAGAGTAAGGGCTGGACCGCTACCTTTGCGTTGCCCCGAGTTGAATACCCCCCGTGCCCAAGTGGTGCTTGGCTGCTGGCATGGCAGCCACTGCCCTCGACTTCAGCGGTGTGTGAGGATATTATCCAGGAAAGGGAGGAACCTGGATGGGGATGCGAGGTGCCACCTTGCTCCAGGGAGCGAGCTCTGTGGGTGGCAGCAGGTTGCCAGGGCTGTTCCGCAGGGCCGGGGGA
>NW_009726716.1:37884-41326 GCF_000703405.1 Apaloderma vittatum
ACTGGGCCGGCCACAGAAACCTGCCCGCTGCTGCCTGGGCGTGTGTGGGACGTAGCGCACCAAGGTCGTGTCTTCGGGAAAATTTAGGAACATACTTTGTTCTGTGTCTCGGAAGCAGAGCCCTGTTCAATGTGAACTTGAGTGATTAGCACAGCTATTACTGCATCTATAAATAGAATTCATCTTACGATATATTAAGTTTAATGATATAATAAATAGATTACCGTTAAATTTAATAGGAGCACAATGAATGGAGATGCAGTTCTTATGAAGATCTGCTGCCATTAGTGAATGTTTTGCAAGATGCATTATATGTAATACCGTCTTCTTTTCAAAAAATAATAACGTAGCAATACCACGTAGGGGGAAAAAAATCCCAGAAAAGCAACCCATAATGCTCCTTTTGCGCGAAAAGCAGTCAAGTACGTGAAAGTGCAGGTTGCATTAGCAACCTTAACTCTGCTCCTTAAGAATATGCATCACGAGAAGTATTTATTATATGATAATATTGCTAGTTTAAAAACAAACTATACAAGATTTCTCTGTAGGAAACTTGCATGTGGTTACTGTCACAGGGAATTAAAAGCAACGTGAAGCCTAGCTCTACTGGTATTTTTGTCTTCATTTATCTTTAACAGGAAAAAAAATGCTTTGGGAAGAAAATGTTTTGGTTTGTTGGGGTTTTTTTGTTGTTTTTTTTCTCCCAGTGAAATAATACACAGTTCTAATGAGACAGGCTCCCTGGAGTTTTAACATGACATGTTTAAGGAAGGTTGACATTATACCCCCTGCCTGTGGTTCACCTTGTTGTGCTTGTTTTATAGAAAAACTTTAATATTCAAGTGTCCATTTCCATTTGACAGAGACTTACGTTTGTTTCTCAAGGCAAACCAGTCACCCTGTAGCAATAATTACAGCCCCCTGGGTTAGGAGAACAAAGCCGAAACCTCAGTTTCTTGCCATTTCACCTAAGGCTGTAGTTTGGCAAGCGGCTGAGGTAGCTCTTCTGGGGGCTTGGGTTAGTGAAAAAGGAGAGCAGGCGTTGCACCTCTTGCGATGCTGGCACAGGCATCTGTGTGGCCACACAGTGAGGGAGAGATGAGGATTCTGACCTGGCTGAAAAAGAGCCCAGCAAACAAAACCAGTCCCTAGGTCAGTTGCCACCCTGGTTGACCAGGCAGCTGTACAACGAAGGCTGTGGTGGCACACCTGGGAAGGTGACGCCAGCTTAGCAATGAATGCCCAAGGGCAGCTGTGGGTGCAGGGACTGCTTTTTCTTTTTTTTTTGCTGGGTTTTGCGTTTTTTTTTTTGTGTAGTGGCTGTGCTGGCTTAAATGCACATCCAACTATAGCGGAGAGTGTGATTCCTGCCTCTAGGTGTAAATAATAGGCTTATGTTCTCTGCGTGGGACACCGGGGTCACACAGTTCCTCCTAGGTTTTTGTCAGTGGTGTAGCTGGCTCAAGAAGTTTGTGCCCTACCTGTGAATTGCTACGTTTGCTGGCTCGGTTGTTTGTGTAGGCATGTTGGAAAATTAAACCAGTCACTGGTTCTTTAAAAAAAAAAAAATCAAAAGGAAAAAACAGATAGCTATTTGTCCTCACCCCACATCAGTTAATCTGGTTCACAGAATATTCCTACCGATGTTTGTTCCTGCAGAAATAAAGGTGAGAGCCACTTGGGAATGGGAGTGAGCAGGCGAGACTGGGACGTCTTTAAACTGGTGTAGCCACCAAGAAAGATTGCGTGGAACTGTCCCCTTCGTAAACGGGTGTATGACAGCTTTGGCTGCACTCCATTAAAATAACCTAAGCATTGAAGCATATGTTGCAAGTTCTGTGCCCAGCTACGGGCAACCAACCAAGAGGACAGGAAATATGACCTTCAGAGGGGTGTTCTGCTCTGCTGGAGACACGGTGATGCCTTACTACATTAAGCTCGTCTTTGCAATCTCCCTGCTCTTAAACCATAATTTGAAGTTTATTCTAAACACCCAGTGCTGAAGTCTCTTATGTACACTTAGTGTATAAAGCGTTTTCAAAGCTATTTTTGCAGCTGTTAACTAGCACACCTTTTGAATGCTGTTGCAATATATTTAAAACTTAACATCTGCCTTTAAAAAAATATTAAAAGCAAGTGCTTTGTGGGAAATCTCTGCTACAGAGATATATCTCTAGAAATGGTACTTATAATCAAAGTTCATGCTATTTGTTAATAAATATTACTCTGATTTTTCAGTTGTTATCTGTGCCATTTCCTTCCCTGCAAAACCAAAACTTAGAGGCTACTTAAAATTTTAACTACAGTACCTTACTTGGCATGCAAATAAAGAATAACAGCACATGGGAAATTTCAGTTTGAAAGCAATCTTCAGAATGTTTTGCCAAGAGACTTTATACAATTATTAAAATAATTCAGTAGTACCTATCAGTTTGCAGTCTGTGTTCTCCGCTCCATTTAAGCAAGCTTTGGAAGACTGTGCAAGTTAGCGTAGTGCCTCTGCGTGTCCTTCCTCCCGCGGTAGAGTTCCCGTTGCTCTCCCCTCTTCATCCCAAACCTTAAGTTCATCAATACCACAAAAATGCCATCGATTGGTAAGCTACTGATGGGTGCACACTGCAAGGTGCTGGATTGTGTTTGAGTTGGACCCCACGAGATCATAAGCTTCAATTTCTTTCTGTAACTGTGCTGAAGCAGACAATGCTGGAGCGGACTTTTCTAAGCCTGCTGCAGGCATTATAAGTAAATTGAGTAGGAATTCCTGCATCTCAGGGAGCTGAGCTGCACTTGTTCTTCCTCCACAGCAGCTGTTGGTCACAATTAATTTCTTCAGGTCTGTTCTGTTGCATCGATACTAATTGTATATTCTACACAAACGCGTGGTTACACCTGTGTGATAAGGTAAATTGTACGCTCTGCCCTTGGACTTTGCCCGTTATCCAAATACTGCTTGTCCTTAATTGGTCAGTGTCCTAAATCTCTGTCTTGCCCTGCCTGCAGGTATGGAATTTACCCATACAATGGCCCCGGCTCAGCACCTAGGATACACAATAATAAATCTCAAAATAGTGACAGCATTCATGTCAATGCCTAGCCCAAGCTGAACCAGGAGAAACCATGAGAATATGGGATTTCCAGGATCACAGCGAGTCGCTTGTTTCATTTCATAATATATTCAAAACCAAAAAGATCTGACAACAATAGCGGTGCCCTTTTGTAGAGGAAAGACCTGCCCTGAGTTACTTCGGAACACGTTTTTAGAACTTGCTGTCGCCTGGGATTTTTTTCTCCTCTTCTCATACGTTGTAGGAGTTGGTCTCTAGCATCTGCCTTTCTCATTGACTGAATGTGGATCCTAGGCTTTTAAATGTAGGTGTGCTAAGCTAAGCTGTAGTTAAATGTCTAAAGCAGATGTGTCTTGGTTTAGAAGACAGGGGAAAAC
>NW_009726717.1:0-34478 GCF_000703405.1 Apaloderma vittatum
GCTTTTCTAGGAGAATGCCATGGGAAACTGTGTCATATGCCTTGCTAAAGTCAAGGTAGACAACATCCACAGCCTTTCCCTCATCCAGTAAGCAGGTCACCCTGTCATAGGAGATGGGATTAGTCAAACAGGACCTGCCCTTCATGAACCCATGCTGACTGGGCCTGATCACCTGGTTGTCTTGCATGTGCCTCATAATACAGCTCAGGATGATCTGCTCCATCAGCGTTCCCGGGACCAAAGTTAAACCGACAGGCCTGTAATTCCCTGGGTCGTCCTTCTCTCCCTTCTTATATATGCGGGTAACATCAACATGTTTGTGTTGTACCTCTCCAGGCGTGGTTTCTACTGGCTAAGTAATCACTGGGCACTTTTGCTATACTATTTAGATTACCTAAGCAGAACCAACAAACTATGGATTATTCATTCCACATGTCTCTAAACTGGCATTTTGTTGGTAGATGACTTGGTGAGGAACTTGTGACCTAAAGAAAAGTTTGTCTTTTCTCAATAGGCTTAAACAAGCTAAAGCACTCCTCATCAGTAAAAAAACTTATGACTTAGTAAATGAGGAAAACTGTCAATTTTGAAGAAATCCGTTGTTTAAATAAAAGGCTTTTAACTATTTTGCAGTTTGGTATCATCTGGAGTTCCCAAGTAACAGTGATGTTGGTTACTAACTTACTGGTGTATTTCGGTGTCTTGCACTTTGGTAAATAAATATTGTACGTGCAGATAAAGACTTGCTACACAGCAAGCCTTCAGCATGTTCAGACATCTCACTATGGAGGTGCAGCTACGGCACTGAGAATTTCTAATGAAATCTTTAAAAGTTGAGTCGAGCCCTTTAACAGCGAGAGCAGAACACTTTGTACCTGTGGGCAGGAAGCGGTGAAACGAAAGTCAGCCTTGCTTCCTCAGAAACTTCTCTAAAAGAACCTGTGTGATGCAATGCCTCTTCCCTGAAAAGCAGGGAAGAAAAAAACCAAACACAGAAAGCCCCTTCTTCCTGACTGTGGGGTTTTCTTTTTTTTCTTTTTTTTCCTGTTTTTTTCTTCTCGGTGTGTGTTTGTGCATGTGTAGTGGTTCACTTTCCCAGACCCCACTGAGCTGGTGGAGGGCTGTGCTGCCACACACGACATGCCAGAAGAGGCTGAGGGAGCTGGGAGAGTTGATGTCCAAGGAAGGGATCTCATTGCAGTTGCCAACTCTATAAACATTTGCAGGAAAGTCAGACTTTTGTCTGAGGCCTCCAGTCAAAACACAAAAAGCAGCTGTCACGAATTGCAGCAAGGAATCCCACTTAGATGTATGGGGGAAAAACTCATGCTTGAAAGTGGTTAAGTGTGAGATAAAACTACCATTAGCCCTGTTCCGAGCATTAGGCTGGCCTGGCTGACCTCCAGAGCTCCCTCCCAGACAAGTTTTCCTGTGAGTCCGTGCTGACTGCTTAGAGGAGTAAAAGACTGAAAACTATGGCTCCAATTGAGAATAGTCTTCGAGTCCAGAATAAGTTGAACCACTCATTTTTTATTTAGTCTGTGTGAAAAGCCACATGTGAGAGACACTTGTCTGGCATCTGCCAGTTACCAGAAGTATTGTCTATGCTTCGGGACTTTCTTCCCTTCCTTCATCTTCTGGCTTTTCACACAGACTACATAATAAAAAAAATAAAAACCCTCATCCATGCATGTAAGCAAACCACCCCCCACTTCCACTGCAAGTATCAGAGACTCACATTTGAAAAGCAAAAGGTGGTTCCACAGAATAGTTCCAGGATTAAATTTGGTCTTCTCATGGATGGGAAACAGCTCGTTTTGGGGGGGGGGGGAAGAAATCACTAAAACCAAGGAGATGGTGTTATCAGATCGGCTGAGTTAGGCAGCTTCCAGCAAGAATGTACTTGACCGTTACCTCCGTGTAGCAGTATGCAGTTCTCAAGAGAAAGATATCTGTTTACTCAGCATTCAGCTAGATTTTTATTTCAGGAATGGAAAAAATTCACTTGACCACAATTCTGTGTCTGTTCACAGAAACATCAGTACTGCTGTTTCACAAAGGTTTGGGTTAAAAATCTGCTAGGATGAGCTAGTATGTGGACTCAGCTGCGGAAAGTAATAAATTTTTGTTTTCTATTTCTTCATCAAGTACTTTTCAAAGTATTCTTAAACAATATTGTTTTTTAAATATCCTCATTTGTATTTTAAATAGTATTGCAGTGCATGTCATCCTAGTGTCCCTTAATTGTTTACATTTTTAAATGTCCTATATGTGTATTCTGTGAAACTCAAGACGTGTATGTATGTACACGTCTGTATGAGTGTGTGTCTGTAGCTGGTACTTGTTTCACTGTAGCTATTTTTTAATCACACGAAACACTGAAGAAGCATGGCCAAAGTTGATGAGTAGGACGCTAAAAGCTAGTAATGTGGGGATTACCAGCAGCTATTTCAATAGAAAAAATATGTGAAAAGTTACTGATTACTTCAGAGAGCCAAGCCCAATTGTAGATAAAGCATTATCAGAGTGCAGCACAGAGGAAACCCCAAGTTTTTCCATGGGATAGGCATTTCTTTTCCCATTTCACCACAAAGCAGTTTTTCTGAGCAACGACCTGCCAGCACTGGGCAGGCTGGCCCTCAGCTCTGCAGCCGTAGGTGGAACCACCATCACAAGCAATTTTGGCAAAACTCCACACTTCAGCTCCTGGCAGCGGGCTGTTACATGAGGTACGGGAAGGTCTGCCGGTACAATTCAAGTAAGCAAATACAAAACCTGTGACTAAACTTTGATGACATTTCAGTCGTGATTGGTTTATGAAAGTTCCCTATTCCCGCACTTGAGCTCATATAACATGATGAAATACTGATTGTGTTTGGAGTGGGGAACTAGTTAAAGGTCATTGAATTTTGAAAATGTGTTTGGGAAATCGGTACATAAAAAATTCCTAGCCAGTGACAGCAGGGTGGCTTTTCTGCCTTTTACCTCCATTTTTGTTTTGTTTTTTGGTGCATTTCTTCTCAGATCCTTGATTCCCTTAACTGGATTAGCTATACATCCATATGTTTTATAAATGTATATAAAACTATATACATCTATATATAGCTGTATCTATCTGGCTATACAAGTAACATTTTAATGTATCTACTGCAAGTTCGCTGCTTGGATCATGAGATAGGGGTGATCAGCAGAACTAAGAACCTGTGTCCATAAATTTGGCTGAGGCCAGCTTCTTGATCAGATGTTGTCCAGTCTGCTGAGTATAGCTGGTTGCCTTTAAATAGAAGACCTTCATTTGAACCAGAACTTGCTTTTTTTTTTTTTGTCCTGGCAGATGTTTTGCTTCGATCTTTTCCCAAAATAAAGCAAAGTTTTGTTTCTGCAGACAGGTATTCTTCATTTCTACTATTTCTTTGGTGGCGTTGTTACATAGTGCTGCACTATGTCATATGAAATTTGAGTTTTCTCTTCTTGCTTGTCAATGTTATCTTGCAAAAGGAAAATGCATCGTGACTTTTGCCCAGATGTGCTGGTGCGTGAGCAGCGAAGCACATGTGGATGTCAGCACTGGGGAGCTTTTTGGGGAGGGAAGAGTGAAGGGCAAGGCTGGGCAGTAAAGCCAGCAGCCTCCTGGCTGCCTCCAGCAGCATCACATCGGCCACCAGTGACCGACTTGGCTGAGCTTTCCACACATCCCAGGAGCACAAAACCTGGCTCCCACCAGGCAGCTGCACACATGGCACTAAAGAGCTTAGAAACAAAATGTGCAATTACTTTCAGCAGGGAGCACTGGTATCCCCACCCCTGGGGTCAGGCTCTCAGGGATGTACATGTTGGAAAGGCAGAATTTGGAGGACAGCAGCGACAAATACTAGTGTTTGTGGAGCCAACGTCACGGCACACCCGCACCAGTTGGGGCGTATGACTCGTAGCAGTCTGAAAGTCCAACACGGGGCAGCACTTTGGCCCAGTAGGCTGGGCTCACATCCCTGTTCCCTGCCCAGAGGCTGCCCGTGCTGCAGCTGTCCCAGCATCTCTCCAGAAGCCAGCGTGGTGTGGATGCGCTACCCAGCAGTAAGGCTGGCAGCAGTTTTTACAATGCCCTCATTCCTCCAGTGATATATTCCTAGATGACGTTCTGCCACGAATGCACCTGCAAACTCTATTCGCTTGCATTGGACCCAAAGACAGGCCACCAAATCAATGACATCCCACGGGTAGGTCTTTTATTTGTTTGCAGCAAAATTTCTTGTGTTCTTCAGCTTTGAGTGACTAGCAAGCTGAAAAAAAAAATAAAGTTTAGCATGGTAAGCAAGAAAGCTTGTGTGACAAATCTATGGTATAAAGTAATGTTGCCAGACATCATTTGGGAATTAGGGCCTAAAAAAACCCAATGTTTTTCATTATGGTTTGCTTCATAATTAGTTCCAAACTTCAGAGTGACCACAGCTGCAAAGTAAGAACAATTGCTTAAGTTTAATTTAGAGCCACTCATGTGTTTTTCAGCTAAATTAAACCAAAGCCAACTGGGGATTTTGGAAAGAGAAAATAAGGGAAACTTAGGAGTGCTTCACAATTACTTCCTCATAAGACATGCCCAAGAGGAAGAGACACACTCTTCAGTCATGGAGCTGCTCTCTTAAGCATGAGGGGGATCACGCTTTCCTCCCTCTGCTTACTGATGTACCTGCTTCAGGATGAGATAACTAGTAAGTAGAGGCTTTCTGCTCTTTCTTATGTATGGGGGAGGTGGGACGGCAGTGCTGGGTCTGTTACTGAGTCTCAGGATGAGTCAAGAAATCTCTGGATCTTTCAGTGGGTTTCAAAATTCTGGTCACTTCCAAACCAGTCTATTATTTTGACTTTTAAGGTTCTGAAGTGCAGGTGAAACAGACACATTGTCCATTACATTTGTTTATGGCTGTAGTTTAATAAGTATGCATGCAGTTTCAGTTTAATAAATACAAGTGTCATCTGATTCTGTGGAATGCCAGGGGTAAGGCTGCAGTCATCTGGGTCAGATAACCCAGAAAATGTTATGATTTGGATGCATCAGAGAAGTCGTTAGCTGACCCTGCCCCAGTAACCATTGCAGTTTGAAAACAAATTATCTTGAAACGTGTCAGGCAGCTTCTTCCAGTAGCACAGACTGGAAAAGCAGTGAATTGCAGGTTATTTTTTTATTATCACTAACTGGTAAACATGGTTGCGGTAACAGTTACGATAACTATAAACCCTGCAGGTTAAAGCCAAGAGGTAGGTGAAAGAGCACTTGACTTGAAATACTAATGTGGCTGCTTACTGCAGGCTCTGTGATTTGATTGAAGGGTTTGTTTTCTGGGATGTCTATCAGGCATCTTTCACAGCAGTAAACTTAGCAAAGATAAACCAAACCAAAACACATAAAAGTCTTCCTTTCATAGTACTGAATGTGTTTGTTCTGCAACTGCTAGATCTGTTCGTTGTGACTCGTAAAGTTTTGAACACGGGATCCAGGAGGTTTAATTTCCCTGCCAGCCATGAAACCAAAGGAGCTGTTAACAGTACACCCCTATTTCAATGCGGAGGAGCATGCCCATGACAAGCACGTAATGCTATCATTCCTTATTATTTGCAGCAATTTTAGTTTTGGAAAACCAAGACCTGCAAGATTTGATTAAACCGCAGAAGGTAGAGTTTCGTTCGTTAAACTTCAACAGCACTTTGCATTGGCAGCCTGGGAGGGCAAGAGAGACAAGTGACACGGTCTACTTTGTGCAGTATAAAGTGTAAGTACTGGGGGAACTCCAGCCTTCCACCTGGCTGGGGCCCATCCCTGCTTGGCACACCCGAGGAATTGCTCAGGTGACATAGGATGTTGTCTCCATACCTGGGGAACAGCCATGTCCTGCTCAGCTGCCAGGTCTTGGTTGTTGCAGTACTCATCAATAGCCCATGAGGTCAGGGAGCAAGCACCTCCAGCAATACGCTCTGCACCCTCATTGCACCACAGAGTTGCAGAAAAATGTGGTTTGCAAGGGACCCTGGAGGTCGCTGAGTCCAACCACTTGCCTGAAGCAGGTCTAGCCAGGTCAGGTTCTTCTGCAACGGGGCATCTGAGGTATTTCAGTCGCCCACCTTGCCCACGACAATGCCGCAGCGTGCCTCATGGTGGCAAACTTGAGACAATGCTGGGGGCTGCTCCTCAGAGGAGCTACGCTTCCATCCCTCGCACACCTGGTAAGCACCTGAAACCACTATTGCCCTTGAGAAATTAGCTGGTGGAAAACAGCATTCTGCCCGTCATTGAATCCACTGCCTAAGCCAACGCTCACCTGTCTCTCCCAAGGGGCAAGCACGCAACAGCTCCCTATAGGGCTGGTGACCCACATCTCCACTTTAAGTTTCTTTCAGAACAGACAGAAACCTGTAGCTCCCAAACACCCATTAAATCAATCTGTCCTGTCGTCACATTGAAGGGTGTTAACTTCCACAGTAGAAATGCTTGTCAGCGCTGGCAAGTTAACTCAGTCAGTTATAGCTAAAGCTTACATCCTTCCTCCTCTTTCTTCACTCCTAGGTATGGGCAGAGCACGTGGCAAAATAAAGATGACTGCTGGGGGATTCAAACCCATGTCTGTGACCTAACAAATGAGACCTCTGACATCCAAGAGCCCTACTACGGCAGAGTGAAAGCTGCCTCAGCTGGCATCTATTCCGACTGGACCCTCAGCTGCAGATTCACTCCCTGGCGAGAAAGTAAGTGCAAACATATGGGTCTCTCTGAGAAAGGGATTGGATTTCTGCACACAGTTTGCAAACGTGAGTATTCCTTTCCTAGTCACAAAGCTTTACCAAAAGAAATTGCAAGTCAATAGTTCTCAGGTGAAGTGTTGTGATAAAATAATATACCCCACAGGTCAAAGTCAATCAGTTATGGATAAGGAGCCACTTATCAATAATTAGGTGATCAGAAGTGCCTGGCTCTCTTTAACTCAACCTCTTCCTGAAGGCATGGAACTACACAGATTATTTTCAGACATTTTCAGAGCTGCTGGAAAAACTGGACACAACATACAAAAGGAGAAAATATTCTCTGCTTGGGAGGAAAAAGGAGAGAAAAGAGCTGTGTGGCCACCATTCTTCTCACTTTTATACATTTTCCTGACTGCAGTGATATCAAAGTTCAAGGCTGGGCCAGACACTAAATTTTGGCAGACACTCTCTGTGATCCCCTCACCATTCCCCAGGGGAAGATAACAGTAGAAACAGGGAGAAAGACTCTGAGGTTGAAAAAACACTTCAACAAGTTTAATGAAAAAGAAAAATAGTACTAACAATAACAATGAAGATGTCAAACTATATACAGATATTGTACAAGTACACAAATATATTCAAAGATACAAGAAAATGTGTTAATACAGATTGCATGCTTTGTAGATGACAACTAGGATCCAAGCAGAATGAAAAAAGTCCCAGACTGGACTCAGCAGCAGATGAGAGCATCCGAGCCCAGAGTTCCAACATTAGTCAAAAAAAACAGAAAAGGAGCTGTGCCTCTCCCACACAGGGAGGCAGGGAAAGACAACCTGTCCCATTGAACAGTGCTTCTCTGCAGTGTGAGAACAGGAGACACCAGCAGCACAGGGAGAGATGAGCAACCCCCCCAGCACAGCAGCCACTGAAGACCCCAGGGCTTTTCTTAGGGGTACTTATATACTGAGCACCATGGGAAGGAACACTGTGATTGGTCCATTTTGGTCACCTGACCCATCCTCTCCTCCCCATAGGCACAGCTGGCCCCCTTACACACTGTGATTGCCCCCTGGGCCAGGCAGCTCCAGAGAACTTTTATGCTGGTGCTCTCAAACCAGGACACATGTATTTAGAAAGGACACGTGCAAAGCTTTCAGCTAATACAGGCACTATAATGCCATAGTATGTTAGAAATCAGACAAGTGAGAGAAAAATTTCAAAAAATTTGTCTAATGTTATAGTTACAAACACAGGAAATGTCACTCCCAAAATGTCCCAAGCAATAATCACCAAGGAGTGATAATTTACAAAGTGGCATTTTGAGACTAAATACAGCATAATGTATTGTTGGTAACAAGAACATTAAATTGTTGACTGGATTCAAACTGCATTCTGTGAAATATTATTAACAAACTGTAATTGTGCTCATTGCTTTGTTTCTTTTCCTTAGCTATGATAGGACCTCCAACAGTTACTGTGGTTCATACCAGCAAATCCATAATAGTAAAGCTTTGGGCTCCACGTTCTCCTTATAAAAGGAAGAGAGGCAGCAAGATACCAATGACAAATTATTATGATTTGCTGTATCAAGTCTTTCTAATTAACAACTTGCTAGACGAGGTAAGTGCATATACAAATATGAAAATTCTACCATTGAAAAGTCAGGAAAGTATGGGCACATCATTCTTGTTTTACAGTCAAAATAGTCTTCTGGGACTGTGAGAGCATCTGCAATTCTGCAAGTATTTGAAAACAGAGTAGGTATGTTTATCCGGAATTGAATTTGATTGAATTAAGTTGTAATTGGCCCCTTTATTCTTTCCCATAAACTTAGTATTTCATACTCCTAGACCTAGAGTAAAAAGATGGGACAGGAAAGAAATTTTGAGTGGGAATTTTCTTTAAAAATCATACATAATTTTTATAATGCTATGGTCCTCATGCAAGTCCATTGCTGCTCTGCGTCCTCCATTCTTACCTTACTGACAGACACAGTTGCTAGGGTAATGTCCTTGACTGGCTGTTTTTACTCCACACTGAAGCAACACAGGGTCCTGGCATACGAAGGAAAAGATAAGGTTATTAAAATAGAAGATTTGAGGCCCGGAGTCAGCTACTGCATCGTGGCTAAAACATACGTGCCAGCGCTGGACCGCAGCAGTGCCTACAGCCACAGGCAATGCACCGTGCTGCAGTGACAGGGCTGGCACCTCTGTGATGGGTAAGTCACCAGCTGGGACTGAAGATAACTCTGGAAGTCAAGAGCTATCCTCTCCTCAAAGGCAGATAGTCTCCAAAAGGAGAAAACAAGGTGTGGCATAAAACCTGCCATCCCATACAACATTATCAGCCAGAGTTCTTGTATCATCTCAACTACATCACACCAGGTAAGAATGATTCTGCAAACAAGAGTAGAGGATTGGCATGGATAATTATTTACCTGCTGGAACGGCCCTCAGAAACACCTTTTTCTTCCCTTCCTTTAAGCAGTTATACATAGTATTGCTTTCATTGGTTTTTATTGCTGTCAAGTAATAATTAACTAGGAGAATGAGTGACCTCCAACTTCATTGACACGCAATCCTGCCACAAGTTCTACAGTTCTGTTCAGGAACTTATCTGATGTATTTATTCAAATGAACCTGTCCTCGTTTCATGGCCGTTCTTCAGGTGTATTAAGTTTTTGTGGTTTGACTCCTGCTGGCAATTAAGCACCACACAGGCGTTCATTTACTGTTGCCCTCTCCTTGCCCCACCAGGTGGGATGCGGAAAGAATCAGAAAAAAAAATAAAAAATTCATGGATTGAGATAAAGGCAGTTTATTAGTACAGAAAAGGCAGAGAAAATAACAATAATAAAAACAACAATAACAGAATATACAAAATAAGTGATACACGATACAGTTACTTGCCACCCCCTAACACAGACAATCCCCAAGCCACAGTGCTGTACCTGTTACTAGGAAGAAAGTTAACTTTGTTCTAGCTCTAACTAGGACATATGTTTAAGTATAAATGTTCTCAAATTTCATGAGTTTCCATGGGCCAAAAGGCTTGAAAATTCTGTTTATTTAGTTACCTCAATCACTAAAATATCGTATGCTCAGCAGGGAGGTTTACTATCAATCCTGCCAAAGTTGACTTCAGTGTCATTGGCCTTAGCAAGCTCAGATTTGGGTCCTTTCTAGGGGTAATGGAGGAAAACTATCAAAGCATCAAAGTTTGAACCTGTGCTTCTGTTCTCAGTTCAGTGCCCTAACTACAAAAGATTTTCTTTTTTCTGCTTCAAAATATGATGATCTCCCTTAAGACTTGGTTGTTGGGTTTGGGCTAAGGAGGGAGGCAGTTTCTAGGTGGTTTTCCTGCAGTTTTCCTTGCCCTCCCTGGAAGCTCAGGTTAGAGTTGGCCTTCTGAACAACTTGAGGAGGTACAGTTAAATTTAATATATTGAATTGAATTCAGGTAATCTCAATACCATCCAGCTTAAATACACTCTCCAGCAGCAATTCTCTTTTTCTTCCCAGTAACAGGTATAAAGACAGAAGATGCGTCCCACCACAGGTCCAGCAGTGCATCAACACCTGTGGTCTTTGTCTGGAATACATACTTGGATACTTTTTAAATTGACCTTTACTGCATCAGATTATTTGATTCATCACGATCATTTTATGCTACACAAAGGCCAAGAATTCTTTGTATGTCCTATATTACAATTTATGATGGTATAAATTTGCATTTATAAAGGAAAGAGCCTTGTAATATATATATATATAAAACCCCAAACCAACAACCAAATGTGCAGAAGGCATTTGGAAAATATTCTTAAGATTGTTTCCAAGGTTTTTCTATTTCAAGCCTTGGAATTAAAATACAATTAATAAAATAGAAGTTTCAGATATTTTATTACTTCTAGAATAAAAGTTGTAACAGAAGCCAAAAAAAACATGAAGGAATTCAGCCACTGGCCTGTTTGGGTCACCTGGCCCATCCTGTTCTTCCCACTGTGATTGCCACCTGTGCCAGGAGCCCCAGAGAACTTTCATCCTGGTGTTCTCAGACTGTGGGACACGCTGTCACGTTTGCTAACCCGATTTCACCTCCCTGGCAGCAAAGCAGGCTCACAGAAAGTGGTCAAGAGTTGCAGGAATGACCCACTTCCATTCTGACAGTACCGGGAGTTGTTATTGGCAACCCTATGACATTCTGCAAAAGCCACTTTTCTCTTTCCACTTGAAAGGCAAATTTTCTTTCAGATCTCCTCTGACATGTAATTTTACTGTGGAATGGCTTGTTAAAGTGACTGGTGCTGTATTTTTTTTTTCACTGGCTCGTGGCATGGGACTCCTCAGGGAGGGTACTTTGCTGTAGCATATGCCAGCTGCGTGATCTGCACCCACAGCTTCTAGATAGCATCTAGATAGATGGTTGTGTTGTAACTTTGTAAAAACGACCTCATCATGCCTTAGCCTATACGCTGCAATGCTGTCTATGTCCCCTCGAGGGTGGAATGGAGGAAGAGATCTCTGAACTACAGCTGGAGCTTTCCTGCTGGGAAGTCAGTTTGGACATACCTGGGAAAGCGAGCTCTGGCCATCCTTCCCCTTCTTCCTCACAGAGACAAGGAAACCCCCTGTTGTGGGTCCACCTCTCCAGAGCTGCCCGGGCTGGCACACGGCTCTGCAGTGGTTAGTGCACGTGCTCACCACTCAGTGCCGGGCACCTTTACATGGTTGTCTTCTTTTGCCCGTAAGTTTGCAAGACCCAGCTGAAAACACCCTTCTCGTGTTTTATTTTAATCACAGAGAGGGCATTTTCTAAGTGCCAAATGCCAGTTTCTGTTTTGGGAAAGAGAGAAATAAATGCTGGCTTCTAGGGCTATTGCATGGGGTGGGGAAGACCAGGCAGTGCAACAAAAGCAGGGCTTGTGCAACCTATTCTGTAAGCCCTTGCCTGCCGCATCACTGGGGGATGTCTGCAGTCACAGACACAGCCCATCACAGGGGCCTCATCTGGCCAAGATGCTGTGTCGTGGCTGAGGGTCCTGCCGATAAGAAACAGGTATTACTTCTTTCAGAGTCTGCAGTTACCACTCTTTGTGTGAAATGGACCCTGTCCCACAAGGGCCTGCCCTTCTCTCTTTCATGATGGTACCTGAACATACCTTATCTGTTGGATGGAATAAGAGCTTATCTCTCACTGTAAATTACTTCAAATTCCCATTCCATTGGCACTCAGAAGAGCAGTATCCAACTACCAGAAATTCAAGAACAGGGCTCGGGAAAAGCTGATAGAGCAACAGCAATGGACCAGATGCTCCAGCCTTATAAATTAGGAGAAGATTATGCATAGCCAGCTGCACTGTATAAATGCCCAGTTTTATATGATGCCACGATCCTCGGTGTTTATCATATGGTCTAGCATCTGGCCAGTCCTGTTCATACCTCCCATATATCTGCTCTAATCAGATGTGGACTTGGGATTTGTTTACGTGCACGACTTCATCTCAGCTAAGAACCACTCTCGTGGCCCAGGGGCGGGTGCTGCTGTGAAATGGCATTAGCTTTTGCCACAGACCTGTCAGACATTATCAAGTACTCCTAACAGCAGAGAATTAATTGTAAATTGTTGAGGTTTTCTATGGATTTTCTATAGATCTCAATGTTTGCCACAAAGATAGAAGATACTACTCTGAAAAATCTGACAGATAGGAAAAAAACCCAGAGAAAGTAGAAAATAGACCTCTGAGAGTTAGTTTGCCACAAAAGACGCAGGAAACAAAACCAAGGCTACTTCAGCAGTGATGTACCGACTGTATGTGTCCCTGGCATGTGCCTGCTTGCTCTGCAAGCTGTGCTACCGCCTCAGAAAAGAAGCAGAGCCACAAACAAGAGCTACTGCAGCTCTGTACTCCTTAAGCATGTGCAGATACAGTATATGTGATGCATTGGAGTAAAACTCGCCAAAATGGCTTAGAATGGGAAAGATTTTCCCCTAATTTTTATACCTGCTGTGTATTCAAAACAGTTGAATGCACAAACTCGTATTACCAGCAGCCATCTAAAGGAACATTATGTTGTTCATTTTACCATGACTGAACATTACAACAAAAAACATGCTGCTACTTCCAGATGACGTAGGAGCTGGTAGAGCTAGGCCATCAACATGGTCAATGGAAAGAGCTGTGCATTGGTGAAGCCAGCACCTGGTGGGCCACGGCCAGAAACATGACCGCTCAAGGTCCAATGATAGCCAGTCATCTTATGGGATAAGATGGAGAAATAAGCCAAACAGGGGAGGGTAAACTGAATAGTGGAGAAGGTTCTATAAGCTTCTACAAGATTTTCTATAAGCCCTCACACTTTGTGTGAAAAGGATTCATGCAAACAGTTCCAGAAAAATATTTCTAATGAAAAATTGGAATTTTACTGAAATAAAAAACCCCAAATCTTATTACAAATCTTATTAAAATATATTTCATAACATTGTGCTTTTCAAGTGGAAAAAAAAAAACAACAAACAAAGCAAAAAACAAAACCCCAAACAAGTTTATTTTCTCTGTGGCCACAAACCCATGGCTTTCATTTTCTGGACTGTAAGATTTCCAATGCCATGTCTTAATTTCCCAGAGTAGGACAGGAATAGAAATTTTCCCTGACATCTCTGATCAATCTTTACCTAACACATCCAGTCAGAGCTCATACCTCAATAGGTAAACTTTGAGAATGCTTTCAGTGAGGTGCTGTTTTTCTGGAAGCAGAATAATTCAGTAACCCTCCCTGGAATGCAGCTTATGCCCGTGATGCAAGGCAGGAGGTGAGAAAGAGGACACGGGTCCGCACAACCCTCAGTCCCAAGCGGGATGCTCGCATCAGAGTTGAGGTTGTTCCCATCACCCTCTGCTTCTTATTAATGAAACCTCTGTGATTTCACTAGCAGAGACTGATGTGTCAGCCTTACATTGGCATGAAAGCGAAGAATCTCCCCCACCTTGGGTCAGGCTTCATCTCTGCTGCAGGGGCTCTGCTCCCTGCTCCCCGCTCGCTTCCTGCAAGTTTCACAAAAAAGACCTTGCAATACCTCATCTCCTTGCTGTGCAGGCTAGAAAAGAAGAAAACAACCAAAACAATGCCCAAGAAATTTCTGCTGTGTGGTCACAGGGATCCAGACAGCTTGCTGAGGTTTGCGTGCTGCAAAACAAGTATTCATTTTAGCTGGTGAATAGTGCAGAACGGCGTGTACCTCCATAAACCATCAATATTAAAATCATCTGTTTAATGTTTACAATCCAAATGACACAATACAGCTAATATTTCTAATAAATTTCAAGACTTGAGCAAGCTGAAGTCTGAAGTGTGACCAACCAGTGGGACAAAAGAAAGCACTGGAAGATATCACACCCACATTACTCAGCTGACAACCTGCAAGCAGGCACAACAGGACACAGAAACCAGCTGCTCGTATTAATGAACACACCATAACAATAGTAACATTTCTTAAGTAAAAACAGCTTAAAAATAAACATTTCCACTCAGTGCACACAGCTATGTCTCCTCAAATTAAAAAAAACACCAAAAAAACCCCAAAAAAACAAAGCTGAAAAGAACTGCAAAATCCCAAATTCCTAGGCAACATTTTCTAAACAAACCAGGAATCTATAAAGATAGCAGTCTGTCTGAACCATATATGGAATAATAGTGACATACTGTGGCTAGACGGTAGTAATGCAATGCCTTAATCATTTATATGACCATAAACTACTCTGCTACTCTAATTCCTCTAGTTGAGGAGCAGAGAGAAGTCTGGAGTCCTTAGTCTCAGACTGAGGACAGGGACAAGGAACCTGAAAAGCTATGTAAACAAGACCTCATCACTGGATCCTTCCAGTGCTTCCAACCACAGAATTTGAAACAATTGATTCAGTTCCATATCTGAACATAGTGAAATGTGCTGCGAGCAAAGCAGATTTCTTCCCTGTCTTTGAATCCAGAGCTGAAAACCCTTTACCCCACACAGCTGCAGCTGTGCATTTGGAGGCCTCCAACCTCTGCACTTTCAGCCAGCCGGAAAGCTCTTTGTTTTCCAAAAAATTATCCCTGAATGACTCAGTTGAATAATCTTCCCCATATTGCTAATGCTTTAGGAAAAAAGTTCAGCCACAAGCTGTGCCCTGAGACAGGGCGTTTTCGGGGGAAAGAGAGCGTGCAGACAGAATAATTCCCAGAATTATGGCAAGGAATAAGCAATCTGGACTGAAAGTCCCCACGGCCACAGTGACATGCAGTCAGGCAGGATCTCCCCAGCCTGCAGAGCTCAGAATCACAGTTTTAACAATTTCATCCATTTCAGAAAAGATGGCTAGAAAACATATTGTGAGCATAATCACTGTGTACCTATCCCAGTGTAATTTCATCACCAGGTGGAACTCTTCTTTTGTCTTCCCAGCAAATGCCCTAGACCATTCGTATTAAAATCTTATAAGCTCCCTCTATGGACTTCTGGTACTAATATTTCCTTTGGCATGGACTTAGAAGACTAATTTTTCCTTTGGTGTGCGACATGGAGTCACAAGAATCAGACTTAGTGTTAGAGAGCTACGACTCATGTAATCAGAGCATAGTTGTGGTATAGGGGTAAAGGGTGATGTGGACTTATGTTGACCGACCACATTTCCACCACAAGATCAGTTATACAAGCTGGAAGACTTCTGCTGAGTTGCTCCGTACACGTTCTTTCTGGGCTATGGGAAAAGTTTGAAACATGTAGCATCTTTGTATGACCACAAAGACCACAGTAATTTGAACAGCAATCCAGCTAACAGAGTTCGTGTTTCCTAGGTAAGAGGAAACACGTTCCCATAAGGAACACAGTACTCAGAAACTATTGACTTCAATAGGTGTTAGTCATCTAAATACCCCTAGTTTCAGAGTGCCTTAAAACCTTTAATGTATTTGTCTTTGTAGTATCCATGTGAAATAAGGAAGGACTCTAATCTGGTCTATAAAGACATTCAAAGGTGTTTGTAAAAATATACATGCATCAAATCACCTTTGAACTAAGTGATTTGCTAAGATTACATGAAAGATCATGGGCAGTGCAGGTGAAAGATTATGGGTGATGCAGTTAACTGGACCTTTTTTTCTCTGCTCTGAGAAACCCAGATACTAGACTGCTGTGACACTGTCTATCACTCAGAAACAATTATCAAATCTAACAAATTTAAACATAAGTCTTCCTTTGCAACAAAGAAAATTATGGAGTTTGTATCACAGTCAGCAGGCTCAGTGGTTAAAAGTCAGCCTGAAACATAAACGCTAAGTCATTTCAAAGGGAAATATCCATTCTGCTGTGCTGCATTTGTGCTGCTGACTTTTTAACTGTTGTAATTTCAATCTGTTGTAATTAAAAACAGATTCCTATTAATGGCACTATCATGTATGAAGGGTCTTGCATGAAGCAGTAGCAGTTTTGAACCTGCTAAACTTTCTGTTGAGGTGAATTTAGTTGTGTTGTTCAGTTGCCTCACACAGTGCTTGGCTACTAGGTACAGAGGACTGTACATACCAAAGAGCTGTAACTACTTCCGAAAGAAACCTGCAGTCTAAAGAAATGCACAGACAGTACCTGTTCTGCCTACTAAGAATCTGTTTTCTGGAAGTCAACCACATGTAATATTATTACCTGTAGTAAAAGGAATAATTTTTCTACAGCTGCTGGCACCTGACAAAGTTGTTTCACATACATACCACTGCCTTCTGCGTAATTCTCCTTTCTGTCCTGACATATACGACAGTTGTCAGAATAAATACAGATACAACTACCAAATGGCTTGAAGTTTGAAGAAAAATAAAAAAATACTCAGAGTACACCTGAGGTGAGAGGGTTTAAATCAGTATTTCATTAATATTGTTACAACTTCCTTGGCCAGAGACAAAAAAAAAAATTGAAAAAATCTATTTCACAGCCCAGCGCTTCTGGTGCTCACATAGTAACTGCTTCCTTGCACTAGTAATTGTTTTGGTATTTTATGTTACCGCAGAGATTAGACAAAGCCATCCCAGCCAACATACAGCTCCCTGGTCAACATAGCCCACTTGCACCCTCCTGCTCCATGTACATCACTGCCCACATCCCAGAGAAGTACACTGAGTGGGCTGCCCCTGGCTGGGGGAGAGCCTGGCAGGGACTAGGGCAGCCCAGCTGGCACAGTAGTCTGATTTTGGTGACACCCATCTTTACCTCCTAAGTAGCCTTGTAGTGGGCAGCAGCGCAGCAGCACATTTCAAGCTGTGCTAAAGTCTGCACCCATAGGGGAGCAGAAGCATCCCTTCAGCATCCATGGAGTCCTGGCCCTGCTAAAAGCAAGGGTGAGGTGAAGGATGCATGAAGAAAAATGTGTGGGTGCATTAAGAAAAGTGTGTCCAGCAGGTCTAGGGAAGTTCTCCTCCCCCTCTACTCTGCCCTGGTGAGACCACACCTGGAACACTGTGTCCAGTCTGGGGCTCCCCAGTTCAAGAGAGACAGGGATCTACTGGAGAGAGTCCAGCGGAGAGCTACCAGGATGATTAAGGGACTTGAACATCTCTCCTGTGAAGAGAGGCTGAGAGAACTGGGGCTCTTTAGCCTTGAAAGGAGAAAGCTGAGAGGGGATCTTGTTAACGTATATAAATATCTGAGGGGTGGGTATCAAGAGGAAGGGGACAATCTCTTCTCAGTCATCCTCAGTAATAGAACAAGAAATAATGGATTTAAGTTAGAACATAGGAAGTTCCACCTCAACTTGAGGAGAAACTTCTTTACTGTGAGGGTGACAGAGCACTGGCACAGGCTGCCCAGAGAGGTTGTGGAGTCTCCTTCTCTGGAGACTTTCAAAATCGATCTGGACGTGTTCCTGTGTGGCTGCCCTAGTGGATCCTGCTCTGGCAGGGGGGTTAGACTAGATGATCTCTAGAGGTTCCTTCGAACCCCGAACATTCTATGATTGATTCTATGATTTTATGAAGGCCCTGCGCTACTGCCTTTCTCTTTCCACACTTTGCTGCTGGGACAGCTTCATGTTCCATCTAGGCTCTCCAGCATGCCAGGAAGGCAAGGGCAGGATAAAAAAGCAGCAGTCAAGGAGTACTAACAGGTCACATTATAACAAGACATGCAATACACAGAAAAAAATCCAGTGTGGGAGTATGGCAATGAAAGAAAGAGTAACAGCAGTGAGATTTCTCCCCAGCAAGATGGGCTCTTCATCTGAGATTGTGCACTGCAGTCGACACGATGCCTAGAAATTAAATATTACAATGCTGAATGCTGCAATGCTGAATGTTGCAATGCACTAATTCTCTTTGTTTCTCTACCCCATAGAGCCCTGGCAAAAGTGTGAAGATTTTTTTTTTAGATAAAGGCTTACACAAGCCATATGCTGACTGGCAAACCTCTGCAGGCAGCAGGAGGTTAGGTCTCTCCAGAGGAGACAAGCCTCCCTACCACCACTAAAGCAGATCATATAAGAGCATGTTGCAATTTGCAGCATGGATGCATGTAAGCTTTATCTTGAAAAATGCTTGCATGCTTGAAAATGAGAACCTGCTCGGAAAACTCTGCGAACATTTCAAATCTAGCTATTAGATACAGTATCCACGATCTTGAAACTGCATCAGGGGAGGTTTAGGTTGGGCCTCAGGAAGCACTTTCTCACGGAGAGAGTGCTCAGGCATTGGGATGCACTGCCCAGGGAAGTGGTGGAGTCACCGTCCCTGCAGGTGTTTAGGGAAAGGCTGGATGTGGCACTTAGTGCCCTGGTCTAGCCAGTGTGGTGGTGTTGGAATATAGGCTGGACTTGATCCCAGAGGTCTTTTCCAGCTTCAACAATGCTGTGATTCTGTGATCTTCCCAAAGAAGCCGACAAAGGCAGAAAGCCACAAAACCCTTGAACTTCTGCACCTCCTCGGCAGGGGGAGCGCAGCGGGCATCCCCGCCACCCGGCCGACGGCAAACGTCGGGCAGTGACAGCGTGACAGTCCCCTGGTTTCTTGACACTCACACCTCGTCTCTGCGAGGAAGTTTCAGTGGGTGACCTGTGAATTTGAAACCTGTCAAGTTTCATCATACAGCTAAGTCTAGGCTCTGACTTTTTTTTTCAGAGTTGTGACAAACTTAGGTCCTCAGCTCCTCCTGCGCACTACACCGGCATTAACAGTCCACAAAGCCGATGTAGGAGCTTAAAATCCGTCTTCTGAAGGGTGAAACCTCTTACACTATGAGAACACATGCTAGTGACAGAAGATAACTCGTAGAAACTCAGATGCTTATGATGCTTACTGCTACTTAAACAGTTGGGTTTACACTGTTCGTAAAACTGAAAAAAAATTTCCACAGCATAAACCAGACCAGCAAAGGCAAGACTTGAGCATAGTATGGAAACAGCACCTATCTCTGAAGGTTTCTTAAGGTGAGATTTGTGTAGGCGGTGGGCACGTGACAGTATACCTTCTCTCTGATGACGACAAAGCTTAGGGGACCTTACAAAGGCAGTAATAAGAAAACATCAGGAGAGTAGTGTTAGGCATGAATAAGAGGGTTTTTTTATAGAGCTTTGTGAACATGCACTCAATCCAAGCAGCCAAGTAGCTGACTGGATCACCCCTGAAGTAAGCAGTCTTGGCAGCCCAGTCAGTCTCCACTTTTGGCCCTTCTGTAAATTCCCCACTTTGCCATGTGATTTGCTGGAAGGAGGTGTCACCACAGCTGCAAACAAGTTTGTGTCTGTTCTCAGTTCATTTAAAATCAGCCTCTCACCCTGACCTCTTGTGTTATTGCTTCTGGTCAGTAACATGCAGTAATGAAGGAGGAAGTACAAAATATCACGACGAGATTCCCATGAGATTGTGAATGTGATGTGTAAATCAGCTTAAACTGACACAGGCACTACCGTTATTGCTGTTGGAGAGAACATCACAGCATCAATAAAACAGAAAACTCTTCAAGTATTTCCTTACATTTTAGCATAGCCCCCACAGTTTAATGCAATGGGACTGTAACTTCTCTCTGTAGGCAGATGGCAAGGCAACATACAAAGCATTGTAATGATCAGTGTGGGGTGTTGCTAAGACATGAATTAAAGCTCATGGACTATAAAGTCTAAGATTTTATAGAGATGAACTACATTATGGTCACATGCTTTCATCATGGGCCCATCAAAATTACCAGAAATTAAGATTATGCTTAGCTGATGGGTACTTTTGGGGTTGATTTAATTATGTTTCAGCCATCTAGCTCTGTCTATGTCTAGCTGCTTTCTCCTGCAGGAAGCCCTGTCAGGCTGAGTCCTCTGACGTATGTTTTCAAGTGTTGAAACCCATCCTACAGGGCAAGTTCAAATCAAATGGAGTTGAAGTGGTACCATTGAGCAGCCTCTTTCAGACCAACCACGACACAGAAGACTAGAAGTTTCACTTAATTCCAACATTTCATTCAAATTTTAATAGGAGTCCACTGAAAACATACATCTAGGGCAGGAGATAGACATATATACATATATATGTATATAATCAGGACAATAAGTACATCTCAGGTATTGAGGGTATCCTGCCTGGCCTCCAGCTGCCACTGCAGAAGAGAATTCACACCTGCCTACAGCAACTGTCATATCTACCTGTACTTGGTTACTCAGTGGCATGGTAACCTGGGTATCTAATGTTATCAGATAGCAGAGTACTGCATACTAATACCACTGTCCTCTTGGGTGGTGATGCATTTTTCTTCTGCAAGGTCTTGGCTGAGGTACAGCAAATTGTGCATCTGAAGGCCCCACCCTCATTCAAATAAACTAAAGGCTGCAATCAACATCGCAGTCAAAATGAGTACAGGTTCTGTATCAGTGTTTAGGTGTCCACTCTTATGCTGACTTCAAACTAGGTAGTTTGGATGCTGTTAGCAGGATAATCATAAAAATGCCCAAATAAGCCAACCACCTGAGTAGTGCAGCCCAAACAGAGCTCCATATTCCCATAGGCACATTGCTATAGGTATCTTGGACAACTCAGGTATAGGTCTAGATGCCACCACGGGATAGCATAACCTTGATCACAGTGAGTGCATAGCTCTGGTCTTGTGGTGTGGAGTAAGCCACTCCACTGAGGATGTACTCGTGTCATGTCCCTGTCCACGTTCCTGAGGCCTGTGAACTTCATACTGCTGTCCCACCTCAGCTGCCATGCCACCCAGCCTCGTAAACAATCGCTTCTCATGAATCCCACACAGGAGGTCTTTCCCTTTCCCTGCACAAACCATCCCTGCTATGTATGGAGATTTTTGCTTACTTAAAGCAGCCATGGTAGGCCAGTGCAGAATCCTGGACACTAGACTTAAAAGGCTAATGATCTATCCATTATGCAAAATCCCATACAACAGCACTAATTCTTCCTATTCAATCATCCTTTTCCCAAGAGCTAGGGACAATACGAGAGACATGGAAGGCTAGCTGATTTATTGCTTTCATGTAAAAGGTCAGACTAAGGAAGACCAGCCACTGAAGTCTGTTGCCCTATAAGCTTAGTATCTGGCAAGATATTGGTTAGCTCATCTTCAAAACATTCTTTCACACTGAGACATTAGTATGAAAATAACACTTGGAGACTTTCAGTAGCTCGTAATCTACTTATCTGTTTTTGTCGAAGTGAGAAAATAAGTTTTATTACCTTCCAGCATCACATATTCACTCTGAAATTAATGCTAAGGTTGTTTTTGTTGTTTACGCTATCAACTACACATGCATCACATCTACATGAGGCAGGAACTGGTGAAAGTTATCAGAGAAAATAACTCTTCAGTAGGACTGTAGCCAAGATTTTTGTTTCTGAGTCAGTTTACTCAGTGTGAACAGAAATAAGTAACAAACATTTTTCCTTTGCAATAAACAGGCACATGACTTTTCAGCCCAAAACTAAAGTTTAGGACTATTGAGAAGACATACATCAGTATAGAAATGTGCTTATATATGGTATATTTGCAGTCTATAAAAACACATATGAGTGCAATGTAGATTTATATTTATTAAAATATCAGCCTACATATTCTCTGCAAGCTAAGACAAAAAAGACGCTAAGCCACCACTTCTGAGCTTCTCTCTGTAGGAGAGTGTTACCTTCTGACAGGAAGATAAATGAAGTGGCAGCTGTGTGCATTCTCTAGCGCTCATGCTTGTTTAGTACCCTGATTAATGATGAGTGCTTTACTTAGTCTAATTTATCTCTTGCAGGCCTTTATATGCTGTTCAGAACCCAATGTAAAGTTTATGTGCAGATGCACCCACACAATAAAACGATTCCATATTGAAAATTACTTTAGTTTAATTTCAAAGCGAGTCCCCAAGGACCCCATTGCTAGGGATGCAGAATCCCAGTTTGCCTTGACTTTAAGGTTGCATTCCAGGTTGGTTGGCCATCTACAGGAGTTACAACATTGTAGTAAAAAGGAGTACTAGATATTGTGAGAAAAAGGTGGCATTCATCTGGTAATTTTTTTAGTTTGTTTGGATGGAAGTAATTGATAAAATGGCATAATGGGGGATCATCAGGAGCTTCAACATCTCTTTGTGGACTGGTTTATTGTAAACCTTTGCACTGAGGAAGAGCCGTGTGAGAGAACTCTACACAAATTGAGCATCAAACAGCTGCAGAAGTTTAGAACTTGCCTGTGGTGGAACAGTAGGTAACAGGAAAAAATACTTTGTTACAAAGTCAAATGCACGTGGTCAGGCAGATGTGAACTCAACAACATTCGCTGGCTTTCAGCAAGTGCAACAGAAATCAGGAATTACTCTCAATTTGTGTGTAGGCTATTAAGAGCAGGAGCCTTATTAGTCACAAAGGATCCTTTATGTGGAAAGGCAAAAAATCAAAAAAACAAAATTAAAGGATAGCTCTCTACATCATAACAGCTAAGAAAAGCCAACTTAGACCACAAATCCACTCTCTACATTTAAGTAATTCTTACTGTTTGGTGAATGAGTGTTGCCATCTATTTAGCAGGACACTACCGAGGCCTGCAACGAGCTTGCACATTCTCATCATTTCGCTAGTTACACATTAATTTTGAGGCTAATCTCACTCAACTTTGACTGTGTCTTTCCTCTTTGTCTAGTATTTCATTTTAAATGTAAGCAGATGCGTTTTGAGTACAACTTCCCCAAATAACACTGCTCTAGGGAAATAAACACAGATATTCTTCTGTTCCTTTTAAAAAAATTAATTAGGGGCAGTATAATAATAAAATACAAATAAAATTTATCTTTAAACTCTTTGAGAGTTCTTTAGATTACTGTAAATCTAAAGATTGAGCTTTCTGTAGCTAGTATAAATTTAACATTTATTTTTCTAAAGCTAAGATGCTCTAATGTATTTTATATGACACTGATGTTAATAAATGTAGTGCAGAAGTTGCAGTTTACTGCAGAGTGGATTGTTGATATTTAAAAAAACTTAATATAATTTGCAATGACTCAAGTATTCACACTATCAAGCATTTGTGTCGTCGTATTGATTTCTGTACAAGTTCATGGAAATCAAGTAGCAACAATGCTTGTTTCCTTCAGAAGTTATCAGTCTGAGCAACAGCTAATGTTTTTAAAATGATACCATTATGGATTCTTCATAAGCTATTTCTCTCTTTGGAATTTCCTACAGCAACAACATACTTGTAAAAACTTGGTTTCAAGGGCTAACAGTCTAATACTGGAGTTAAGCAGAGAAGACAAAATCAACAGAAACTTTATTCAGAAGGTCTACAATTTGCTCATAATGGAAGCAAAGTTTCTGTTTAGATTATTGCTAGTATTACTATAACTGCAAGCTCATTCTCCAGCCTCTGAAAAACAAGGTCTAATTCGTATGACAAATTTCTAAAGTGTAGCCTCATTAAACTCTTGTAATGTTAAACTTCTCCATATGCATACATTCAGTGTGTTGCTACTTCTGTGAGCTTTAAAATCACAAAACACTTGCACATGTTTCAAGGGACTTGCATGCATCACAGTAACAAGTATTGCATGAAGTAGAATACAGACTATTAATTAATCTGTTAATTTATTCTAATTCCCTTGTTTGCCCACAGTAAGATGCCTATGACAGTTGCCAGTATCTTTACAAATGAGCAGCTGTCTTCAAGTAGCATGTCAAGTCCTGTTGCTAAGACACATGGTCATGGGTGGGACTGTCCTGAGACATCCAGCTGCAGACATCACAAGGGATTTCACCAGATGAACAATGGCAAATCACCTCCTTAAAGTGGACCCAAAGCATTACCAGAAAATTGGAGGAAAAGCCTTATTACAGTCAGGGAGCTTGATGGCAAAGGAAAAAAAAATCACAAAAGAAAAATCTGATGAATTATTTTGTTAAAACTCTAGGCCAATTAGGCCTCATCCAGTTACTTTACATGTTCTACCCTCCATTACCATCAGGCACAGCAAATGCAGGCTGGACATAGGCAGAAATTTCAGAAAGTCTACATGTCTGCATCGCAGAAGAGGTAGACATCAGGCTGCTTGGCTTCGCGTCACACGCCAGGAACCAGCACAAACCACATTGTTACCTGTTCTTTTACATCTTCCAGGTGATGCTGAGGAACCTCACAGTCTCCCCGTTTCCTTTTTGCTGCAGTAATGCAGGAAACCCTCCTTCTGGTAAGCCTTTTCCAGCCAAGGATCATATTTCAACATCCTTTTTAATCTTTTCTTTTTACAGTTGTTCTCATGAATCATAGAATCATAGAATCATAAAGGTTGGAAAGGACCTCAAGATGATCAAGTCCAACCTACAGCCCTACACCACCCTAAAACCAAACCATCTCCTGAAGTGCCACATCCAGCCATTTTGTAAAGATGCCCAGGGATGGTGACTCCACCACCTCTCTCGGCAACCCCTTCCAATGCTCACCACCCTTTCAGTGAAGAAGTTTTTCCTAATATCCAATCTAAACTTCCCCTAGCGCAACTTGAACCCGTTCCCTTTTGTCCCGTTGCTCTTCACTGGGGAGAAGAAGCCAACATCCGTCTCACTGCAGCTGCCTTTCATCACAGAGGGCCATAAGGTCTCCCCTCAGCCTCCTCTTCTCCAGGCTGAAAAGCCCCAGCTCCCTAAGCCTCTCTTCATAAGACTTACCCTCCAGTCCTCTAATCCTTCTGGTTGCCCTTCTCTGTACCTTCTCCAGCACCTCGATGTCCTTCCTGTACTGTGGAGCCCAGAGCTGCACACAGCACTCGAGGTGCGGCCGCACCAGTGCCCAGCACAGGGGCACAATCACTGCCCTGCTCCTACTGGCCACACTGTTCCTGACACAGGCCAGGATGCCATTGGCCTTCCTGGCCACCTGGGCACACTGCTGGCTCATGTTCAGCCACTGGCCATCAACACCCCCAGGTCCCTCTCTGCCTGGCAGCTCTCCAGCCACTCCTTACCAAGCCTGTAGCGCTGCTGGGGGTTGTTGTGTCCAAGGTGCAGGACCTGGCATTTGGCCTTATTGAAACCTATTGAATGGCCTACTGCACACGTTCATGATTGGATTAGTACTTACTTTCAACTAGAGCTGTCCAGGGGCCAGCCACACCTCCTACCAGATGATCAAGGAGTAGTGTAGATTCAGGGAAAAAGGTCACCTTGGTTTATACAGGATGACAAGATATTTAAAGCTTCTTAGTTCTATCCCTGCCTTTGCTGACAGGTGACTCCCAAGCATGTGTTTCTTACCCAAGACTATTCGGAACTTGTGCTCAGGAGGAGCCCAGGCAACAAAACGTGTTCAAACCATGCCACATCTGGGAGGCTGGACCATGTCAAGGCAGGAGGTTTGATTACAAGGTTTAGTGGTAGGTTAACGGCTGGATGCGATGAACTTAAGGGTCTCTTCCAGCCTAAATGATTCTGTGATGTTAAGACTGAGAGAATGGGAGCTGTTTAGTCTTGAGAACAGAAGACTGAGAGAGGGGATTTTATTAATGTATATAAATATCTGAGCAGTGAGGGTCAAGAGAAAAAGGCCAGTCTCTTTTTGATGGTGCCCAGTAACAAGACAAGGAATAATGAGTATAAGAGAGACCATAGGAAGTTCCACCTCAACATAAGGAAAATCTTTCCCACTGTGAGGGTAACAGAGAACTGGAACAGGCTGCGCAGAGAGGTCGTGGACTCGTCTTCTCTGGAGACCTTCAAAACCCATATGGATGAATTCCTGCGTGGTCTGCCCTAGGTGATCCCACTTTGGCAGGGGGGTTGTACCAGAAGATCTCTAGAGGTCCCTTCCAACCCCTAGCATTCTATGATTCTATGCTTCTGTGATCTAAATCTTTCAACCAACACTTCTGCTCCTGTGATACTCCATGCTGAATTCAGTTAAACATGGAAATGTTGGAAATTACCATCTTTACCACTTGATCCTGGAAGGACTAGGACATGGAGGACTTAAATGCCTTTACCCAGGAACGTTTCAATGGTCTGTTCTGACCTCACTGTACCTGAGGAGTGGAGATGTGCTGCTCACCCCTAACCCTGAGAGAGGCCAAATTCGTGGTGCAGAGGCACTCAACATCTCAGGTAAACCCATCAGCCCACCTTGTAGGGTCATCTCCAGCTGCTGTGAACCCCAGTTTTGGTATCTGTCACATCGCTACTCACTCAGAGGGCATGGAGGAACCAAGGGGGAAGTCATTCCTCCTGAACTGCTCGCCGTGGTGTAGCAGCCCTTAACATTGCAGTGCCAAAGGCTATCTGCCTCTACTGAGTCTCAAACACCTCAAACTTTTATCACAAATCAGCAAAGCCCTCTGACACAAGTGCAGTGACCGGTCATGGCACCTACTCTATCAAACAGCATCCAGGTACTCTTCAGTGCCAACAAACACATTTCAGGTGCATGGCACAGCTGGGAGCAGCTAACGGGAAGTACCGCATCATGTCAGCTGTACGTGCTCCTGCTCCACTTGGTAGCACTTTTTCCCACCGTTAGGACAGAACTCTGCCTTCAGGCATCAATCATCCTTTAACAAAACTCTGCTGCAGCATCACTGCTCCCTCTTACATATTTGCCATCTCTTTCAGGAGTTCAATACAAGAGAAGACATTCATTATTTATATGGAACTGAGCCTTCTCCATTCATTTAAATGACTGTTTCAACTGTCTCTTATGATTTATTAAGCACCCACAATTTTTTTTCTTTTTCTCTGTTATATTATCAAAACACATCAGTATCACTTTGAATGGGCTGGCTTCCACTCTGTTCTCAAGAGGATCTAACAGAGCAATATAACATCTGCGTTGATTGTGTTATGGTGAAACCTTTAAACGCATGGCGTCTTTATTCATGGTTTCTTGAGTATGCCCATATTTTTGCACGTGTAATTCCTAGATGGCAGGACTGCCTGAGATAACCAGGCCAAATTAGGCCACAGTCTGAAAGATGATTTCCACAGCAAGCACACTTTAAGTACAATTCTGGACATATCATGCCTACACGTGTGATGGACATTCCCTGTGCAAATCCACTGTGAGCCTTGCCCTATGTGTAGTGGGTCCAGTCTTATTGCACGTGTGATGAAGAGCCCTGACAATATAAGTTAGCCAGATTCAGGCTTCTTAAGACATAGCTCTGGGCACCTACATTAATAATTATATGTGGCTTTCTAGCCACCTGAACAACAGCGCTAGTCACAACATCTTCCAAAGTGAATTGGAGGCCTCCATTTTTGGAAGACATCTAAAACAGCTGTTGTTGTCAAAACATGAAAGCTTGAACAAGTGACTGGTAAGTAGGCTTTTAAAGGCTTAGGCATGTTAGCCATCCAAATAACCTCAACCAACCAGCCTTAAAAAAACACCTGCAGCTGCTCAAAGATCATTTGTGAACATAGAGTAAGGCCACAAATACAGATATCTGACCTAAATCCAGCGGAGCTGGCATTCTTCTACTTTTCAGGCCAGGAATGATAAATATAGCAGGGACATCTGTCTGCAGTTTCTAGGCCAGGTGCCATAGTATGAAGGGTAGATTGAACTCTGAGGACCCAGGCAGGAATATATTTCTGTCCTGTTTCAGGTGTTTCCTAGACTCATTTCTGTCTTATGAGGCTATATCTTAACATTATAAGTGTTTCTGATAAATAATTTAAGAAGTCTGGTTTGCAGAACAGGCACGTTTTTTAGCATACCATGATGCTGGTTTTCTGAAGTTTCACACGAGACCTCCTGGGAGTTATGCTAGATGCCTTCTACTTTCCACAGCGGTTTCTCTTGCTGTCTCACTGTAGCGCTTAAAAATCCAATAAATTAATCAAGAAAAGGGGATGAAGAAAATAAAATGGCTTGACATATACATACAAACGACTTACTGAATCATTAATTCCCTCTACTAATCTCCTCCCAAGAGATAGCAGAATGATAGGCAATCCCATGGCCAGTCCATTCAGGCTGCTCTTGATACCACTTAATCCTTGGGCACAACCTTCTGATATTCTGGGGATTGTTTTCTGAGAACAGGATAAATTAAGTCCCTTGAGGAAAGTTGTCAGTTGTTTTCCTCTTGAGGAGGCACTCACTGATTTCCACCAACAGAGGATCTTAACTCAGAGGCACAATTCATATTGTGCACTACTGGCCTAAAACATTTCTGTCCTAGTTTAACAAATTCTATTCAGTGATTTTTCAGTTCAATCCCTTCTGAGAGACTGCACTTTCTGAAGGTAGCAGCATGTTTCTGCAAACAGTGTCTGCTACGAAACGTGATAACACCTGATGCCCAGAGAGGTGGTGGAGGATCTATTCCTGGATGCATTCAAGTTTGGGCTTGATGGGGCTCTGAGCAACCTGATCTAGTTGAAGATGTCCCTGCTCACTGCAGAGAGGTCGCACTAGGTGATCTTTAAAGGTCCCTTCCAACCCAATGCATTCTATGATTCTATGTTTGCAGTTGCTACCAAGGATTGGGATGCAGAAAGGCTCTTGCTTATACTTGCTCCTTTAGTGACCAAGGTCACTCCTGGCTCCTGTGTGCCACATTAGGGATGTAAGGAAGTCACAAAGATGTTGCACCTCCGGTGAGGAACAGACAGGATAGGTGATGAAAAAAAGTATTCCACATGCATGATATTCAGTATAAAACTGAGGGATCATGAGGGTTAATCTCTCTTCTTCAATGTCCAGTGTATGAGGAGGACTCTGTCCGTTCTTCTGCCTTTGATCTCAGTCTTGAGTTCCCAAATCCAGCTCCTACATCCAGCTCCTGTCTGACACTGAGTTTGGGGCTTCCCCAGTGCTGCCTGCTCTGCAGCATCAGTGGGGATTGCTACTGGGGGGGAGTTGGGTTTGATATTGGGTTTGTATATATTTGTATATAGCTCATAATTTTTATTATTTCCTTATTAGCGCTATTATTGTTTTATTAAAGCTAGTTTAGTTTTATTTTCCAGTCTGTATATCTCTCTGCATTATTCCCTTTCCCTTTGCATTTGGGGAGGGAGAAGCATTCATAGAATCATAGAATCATAGAATGGCCTAGGCTGGAAGGGACCTCAGAGATCATTTTAATCCAACCTCCCTGTCGCCAAGGATGCCACCTCTACACTAGATCAGTCAACACATGGGGGCCGAACAGGAATTGAACCCGCAACCTTAGCATTGTTAGTGCCACGCTCAACTGACTGAGCTAACCGGCATTGTTAGAAAGCATCTGTCAGTGTTTACTGGCTGACCCAGCCCTAACTCTCAACAATTTCTCAGAACTCTTTGTGCTTCAGTGAGTGTCCTGGGTCAAGCTCAGTTGAGGATACTGCTGTTATGATTGTTATTTCTCTCTTTAGGTTAGATTTTTCCGTCTCAGTAAATTCACCTTGGATTTGGTTTTACAAAACAGAAGGAGTGTTCTTGGCTGTGGTCAGTGCTTGGGCTTGCTCTCTGGACTATGCAAATCGGGATTTGTAAATACACCTTTCGAAATAGGTCTGCAGCTGTGACTTTGGAGGGTAGAATAATGATTTTCACTTCCCTTACTACAATGGTTTAACTCAATGGTTTTGGTAATATCAGTAGACGGAGTCAAATTGAGACCACATGATGTATCCTCCTACATAGAGCACCTGATGTAATATGATGGTGAATCATAGTTAGTCTTCTTAGTTGAATCAGAGACGGGGAACAGCTCTGGGAAAAGTATTAACAAGTGTAGTCACTGGAAGGCTTACCATGCTTTCCTGATCTGTTAGTCCTTACTATAAGCAGTTTATTTTTATAGGAATTATTGACAGTATAGAGGATTCAGTAGCCTGAGGCATTTTGCAGGGAAAAGTCCTTTTACTCTGGGGTTTCCTTGTCAATAAAATCCAGAAGAGAGTGTATGTATAGCTATCTCTGCACTGACTTGAAACAGTCAAGAGTGTCTCCTGAGGAAAACTTGCTTCAATTCAGCCATGAGATGGGGCCGATAGAGGGTCAGCTGCAGATGGGACCACTCTGGCTGCTGTGGAAGGAGGCAGCGGTGGACAAGGAGGTACATCTCTATTGCCACCCTTTTCATGGAAGGGAGCCTATATGTAAAGCATCCACACACAGACTGGATTTTGGATGTCAGAACTTGGTCAAGTTTGCATTTCTTAGCAACAGTTTTAAGAGGCAAAAAATCTGCAAAAGATTCACAGGTCAACAATCTCCAGGGTTTAGAATATGCACTAATCTCATTCACCTGAGGTTGTGCTTTAGGGAGTGCTCTGTAAAGGTGTGTTTAAGAATGATATTTGGTTGATACTGATTTGGTTTACTTACAAACTTAAGGTAACTTGTTTTTGTTCAATCAGTTTACAAAGAGCGAAGGAAGATGCAACAAGCAATTTTTAAGATGTTTCAGTTCACTGTGAGCAGTAGCAGTACTTTCCAATATGTTTATTATTCAAAAGTTCTGCAGAAGAATGCCACTTAAACAAGATCTGTTGATATATTACCCAAGTTCTTAATGAATTATAAACCTCTGATCCTTTTCTTTCAGCCTACAGCTGAAAATAACTCTGCATACCTTGGGAAAATGATGAAATCACGAACACTTGTATAATCTTTTCTAGTAAATGACAAAAATATCTCAGGAAACAAGATGATGAAGAATCTCTTTCACAAGAGGTAGTTTATGGGGGAAGATGAATAACTGTTGTTACACTGAAACTAGTAGCATGAGGAATAACCTGTAAACTCTGTCTGAAGGAACATGAGTCATCACTCAAAACTCTCTTCAGTAATACTCAAAATAATTTTATTTTGCCCTCCTCAGCTTTCTCTTTGACAGCTCCAACAGGTTCACATAGCAAAGAAGGTAAAAAAAAGCTATTTAACTTATTGTTGTGCAAGAATATATTCCTTTATTTTCAAAACGTGACTGAATTTCATAATCAGAAAGAAAAAATCACAGATTAATGAGTCTGTATTTTCCTTCACATAATTTCTGTTCGCAATTTTTAAAATAAGAGCATGGAGTATAAAAAAGCTAGCATTCGTCCAGTCTTACCATTGACGTAGGTAGTGTCAGAGGCACTGACTGGCAAAGCAACAAAGAACAGGGTCTAGCAAAAGATATTTTCCCATCTATCTTCTGCTGAGCTGAACAGCAAGACCATTGCCTCTTGATCACACCAGCAAAATCTAGTAGCCTGCACCTGAGTTTTAATCTGGCTGGCAAAGTAAAGGTTCAACAGCACAGAACTGATGAGTGGACAAAGGAGGTTTCAGACAGGAAAGGCATAAAACTGTACGTTATCAGAACAAAAGCATCCCAATCTAACCCTAAATTAACTGGTTAAACTGAACCTCTTACTCATGACTGCAAGAACAATCTTACTCATGACTGCAAGGTGGCTGGCCTTCAGAATAAGCAAGGCACACAGGTCTGTTCCTTTAGTGAGCATAAACCACAAACAGTGCTTTTCTCAGTTCTACATCTGGATTTCAAAATATAAGTCCATTAGCATCTTTTAGTATTTTCATGCACTTTTTGTTTAAGTTCCAATGAAGAATGCTAAGCTGCTACTATCCTGTCAAATTAATGCAGAGGTAAAAATATCTTGAAATGCTTTCTGAGGAATAGTGTAGGTTTGTCTTTTCCATGTATAAGTTTAAAATTGGCCAAGGCAGCCTCCCAGCATGTTTATTTAAAATCATTTAAATATTTCCAAAGGCAGATCAGTTTTGCAGTATTGGATCATGGCCACATCTCTGAACTTTCCAGTTCCCTCCTAATGTTCATGTGTTCTTTGTATTTGGCAATATCTGATGCTATCTGTATTGAAATGAGTCTTTTATTTACACTCTTGAGTTACACTATTTACAGAGTAAAGCGTAGGCTGTCATTTTCTGAGGTAATCACCCTGTTTATTGGTGGGAATAAAAGTATCAGAAAAGTTTTTGTCTTCACTGATAGCAGGCACAGATTCAGGGCAGATCCGTCAACAGCCTGATGTTCTAAACTAGAATCAAATTCTGTTTTGTCCAGACAGGGTTTTTTATTGCTTGCAGAAAATAAACATGATCTGTAGTAATATTTATGCAGTCCACCTACCTCACTTTTCATTTGTTAACACACACAATAATAGCCACCACTCGACCGTGGTCAATATGTCACCATCATCTGGCATAAACAACAGCAATTTAGACTGAGAAAAGAGCATAGGGTTACAGACAGTGTGAAGCCAAAAAGCTGTGTGTATTCATGTATACATGCATATACATGCACCGTTCTATAAACATATTTCTTAGAAACACGGGCAGTATTCAGAAGGCAAGGAAGATTGCCGAGAAGCACAACCATGCCTTGATTTCAACTGCATCTCTTGTGATTAGGGAAAGGAAAAAAAAAATAAAATGACACTTGCAATCCCAGACTGATGCATTCAAGCTGGTTAACACCCTCAGACCTGTCACGCATAGCATCTCCTCCCTCCTCCTAGGCTTCTGGGGATAAGGAGGTCAGGCAAAGAAGCAAAGAAACACCCCAAGCCTGCAGACAAGCTCCTTGGAGAAGCAAGTTTCTCTTTAACACCTGTCACACAGCATTTTATCAGGAAAGATTATCACCTCTTTCCCAAGTTTGTTTGACAAATGATAATCTCAACACCATCTCACAGGCTTAACAGCTAAAAAGGAGTATAAATCAACATATCTAAGACTGGATTTTTTTTTCTCACAAAATTAACTAATACATAATCCTAAATGGATTTCTGATTTTTTTTCATTGTATAAATAACTCCAGCTAGCTCAGTCTTTCAGACACTTTGGATAGCAGTTAAACTCTGCTTTAACCACTCTCCTCTACAACTGATCTGGAGTAAATCTACAAAAGTTAATTTTGCTGTGATAAAAATGAGAGAAACTCTATTCCATTGAAGTTAGAGTCTTCTGTCATTAATTTGTCACATATATCCTTAATTTTAGGGAGGAAAAAAAAGAGTTGGAGAAGAAAAAGAGCAAATGACAAGGGAAACAAAGCTCCGCTGTCATGGGTGGTAGAGGCTGTCAGGGGTGAGAGCAAAGTTTGTGGGCACTGCCAAACTCTGGTGGGAAGCAAGAAGACACTGAAATCGAGGGGCTAGTTTCACTCTTTATGACACTGACAGATTTAAGCTACTGGGGACAAGGTTTCAGTCAGATGCTAGGCTGAACTGTTCCTCAGGCTTTAAACCAAGTGAGCTGAAACATATCCAAGAACAAGGGTAGGGGAATAAAAAACCACCAGAAGGCCTCCTCCCTCTATTTCTGCTTAAAATACCAACAATGTTTATCCATAAAAATTCAAGAAGTTTCAAATGAATGTGGAAAATTTTCCAGTTAGAAAAAGCAGAGTGATCTTGCATCAGAGGACCTTTTTTGTACCCATGCTGACCATTACTTCAAAGTAGATTGCTATGCAGCAGCTGGGTATCAGCTCTTGCTTGTAGAAAAAGCCTGAGCAAAACAGCAGGGAGGTAACAGGCAATAAAAGGATTGAGAAACTCTAAACTGGTAAGTGGGTGCCAGGATGGGGGGAGGCAGAGGTAAAATGGAAGGGAGAAAAACAACTGGGAGGGCAATAGATCAGTCGGCAGGAAAGCACCTGGCAGGGGTCCATTAGAGGGAAGGAGAAGGGCTCTTTCACAGCATTTTCAACTGCTAGAGCCTCCTAAAGTGTTCAGCTTATACCACCCCAGGAGCACAACCTGCTCCCGTTCAGCTTCACTTCCTTCTGCTCTGGTTGTGCAGGGCAGTGGCAGAGTCCCCTTCCCTGAAGGTGTTTAAGAGTTGGGTAGACATAGTGCTCAGGGATATGGTTTAGTCAAGGGCTGGTCAGCGTTAGATTATTGATTGGACTTGATCTTAGATGTCCTTACCAATCTAGGCAATTTGGTAACGATTGCACTGAGCATGTCCACACAAACTCAGTGTGAGCTCTTATTTCTCACAATCTCAGAGTCGCCGAGGTGGGAGCACACCTCTGCCGGTCCTCCAGCCCCACCAGACTCAGGTGGCCCAGGATGCTCATCTCCGTGACAGGCTGCATTCTGAGTATCTCCAAAGATGGAGACTCCATAGCCTCTTCCCATGTTCACACATACTATTTAACGCAAAATAATGGGGAAAAAAAAAATCAAACGTCTGGACACACAAAGATGTAGCGTGCTGGCCTTCAGCTTCCTTTGGAGAAAAAAAAAATGGGTGTAACAACGTCCCACCCACGTCTCACGGTGGCTTCGAGG
>NW_009726718.1:0-34399 GCF_000703405.1 Apaloderma vittatum
TATATATATACATAAAAAAATATCTCTGGACTGTGAGCATGGAGGCACTGATCTTCAGCAGAATAATTTCACCACAGGAAGAGACACATATTTCACTTTAAGAAATGATGGAAGTTCGGGAAAACAAAAGCAATTTTTCCATCATGTCTTTAAGCCTGTTATTTTGGTGCAGAATGGCATCATTGTACAAGCCTAATGGTCATTTACAACGTCAGTTAACTTTGCTGAGGCAAATCTCTTGTCGTCAAAAATGGGACACTGGCTTTGTCACATTATTATGAAGTAGGAAACCCTTAAATCATTTTAGTGGTTTGATTTGGGGTTTTTTGGGGGGGGCCGTGATGAGGTGTTTGTTAGTTTTGGTTTTTTGTTTTTTTTTGCTTCCCCCTCCCAAACTTTGGAAAACAAAATGGCAAACAGTTAAGTGTAAAAGAAAACAAAATTTCTGATTTTCAGTACAGCCTTAACATCAAGTTATAATTCTTCCTCTTGGAAAAGATACTCTAGAAGAAATGACCAGTAATCCCTCTATTTCAAGCCACTGACTGACCCCACCTTCCTTCCTCCTGCGGCTACTAGGCAGCAGCCTGTATTCACGGGACCATGTTTCGCTTGAGCAGAAAGGCTCCTGCCTGGAAGGGATGTCCCTTGCAAACTCTTCCTACAGCCCACACTGACAGAAGGAGCTTTCTTGCACTCACCTGTTGAGATAGACCCGTTTTTCTGTTAGCTGGCCATTGCCATGGTTTGGATCTTCATAGGGTTCATTCTGCACCACTTCCACACCTTCACCTCGGTCACTCTGCTCATGGCTGTGCTTGCTTATCATGTACAGCTGCCCAATTCTGTACTGCAAAGCAAAATCAGGAACAACGTATGAGCCTTATGTAATACACGTGTATTCGGAAGTGAAGGTCATACAGTGATACAGCAGTAGGTGCAAAGAAAAAGTAGTTCAAGGGCGAAAACCAGTATTTTGCAGCTTCTTTTAGACCCATGAATCAGGCCTTCCTCTCCCATTATGAGTCCAGGGTGTCACTTGTGGAAAAAATAACAAGATCCGTGTGTATCCGAATGTAAAGAATCAGGCCGGTCTTTTATTTTTAGACTGTATTTGCAAGTATATAAATTAGGAATAAATAAGCAATTAACCCTATGCTTCCATATGCTGACATGCAAAGGGATTTTAACAAGCAGGTGAACTCTGAAAGTTCTGTGGGACACAGGATTCTGCTGTCACGCCAACGTGATGCCAAATAATGAAGCCTTGCAAACAGATTCAGGATAACTATTGCTGATTTACAGAAACAGGAGTGTCAGCTCTTAAGGAAAAACCCATGCACACTCCAAGTCCTTTGAAAAAGAAGTTGAAGATGAGTGATTTGGCAATATTATTAAAATGAATTTAAGCACTTAAACGATCCTTTTTCTATAGACTCTCGAGTTACTTAGGAAGCCAGAACCCAGGAGGGTTGACCCAACGTTGCTATCACAGAAAAATAAATTGTTGTACTGGCTATCGATTTTTTTCTCGGTATGTCTGCATCTACACCAGGGCTTCTGCCTTCAGAGAAATGTAACAAAAAATACATCTTTGAACCTTCATTAGCAAAGATTTTAGAGTAAAATTGTACTTTCCCATACATTTTCTGGTCTGAGATTTTATTTCCACTTAAGTCCTTTCCACATTCTTAAACGTACTATGATTCTTAGAGCTGTCTTTGGACCTGTCCAGTCTTCTCCATTTGGATCCTTCTGTCTCCCAGAGTAATTTTTTTAGGCATATACCTATTAATCGCTTTGATCACATAGACCAATCTGTTGATTTAGAGACTGGCAGAACTACTAAACTATCAGCATAACCAAACAAAAGGATAGTGACCATCTGACCTTGGAAAACTCTGAGATTCTTGTGGTTATTACATATCATAAACAGCAATCCTATCACATACTTTGAAAAGCCCGTATCAAAAGTGCAGTTAGCTGGGAAAAAAGTCCCCAAACCACCACAGACCAACAAGACAGTCACACTAAACAAAACAATAAGGAATAGGAACAGGGAGAGCTCCCTAAAGAGGTTCTTCAATCCTGCAGATCCCCACGACATTGCCCACAAGGAAGTAAGAAATTCCGAACTTGCGTCTGGCAGGATGAGTGGCTTAGCAGGCAGGGATTTCCCTTCTCCTTGCACGAAGGGACACCTCCTCCTTCCCTGCCAGCCCCACGCCAGGCCACTGAAGCAAATGCTGTGCACCAACAAAGTGCCTTTCAGCTGCTGACTGCACAGCACCAGAAACAGGCCTCAAGTTCATCAAAAGGTTCTTTAAGGGTGCTCTAGGGGAAGGATGAGGTACCTTGGATCTATTTTTCTTTTCCTCTAATCTAATTAGGTAATTTCAGTGGATTTTTTCCCATTTCTCTTCTTCAAACATCTCAGAGTGAAGAACAAAATCCCACTTGTTGGAACTAGTAAAAAAGAAGAAAAAGGAAAAAAAAATACAGTTGTCATAAAACTAGCAAATGTCATATGGGTCAGGTCAATTAATTGACCCTTGTGACATCTGAAAAAAATAAGTAAATCTCTACATCAGTACTGGCTATGCAAATTAGAGCTGCCCGTAAGTTTCAGTGTTACGGACATAATGTTTCTTCCTCTCCCTTCTACTCAAAATTAGAGAGAATTGTTTTTATTTATTGTTTTAAAATTAGAATGATCATTCTTTCTCTTTAAATCCTATATAACTTTGGAGAATCTACTCTCGCACTACATAGAAATGTTCTTAAGATATTCACTAAAATGATAAGTGGAATAATGCTGTTTAAAAATCTGATGCTGGCACGATCTCAAGCCTATATATTCAGCTTTCTCATCTCTAGTACCTCTTTCACACAAAATGTTCCCATTTAAGAGATAAGTACTAGAATTATTTTTCTTGCTAACCCAGTTATCTACCTTAGTCTCTACTGAATTCTTTTCTTGTCCCATCTCATCATATTTGAACCTACATTTGTCCTAATCTTTGAGGCTCTGAGAAGCTGCAGTCCACACACACACACCTTTTAGCTAGCTCCATGAAAAATTGTCTTCTCTCTTTCACAAAGAATAAATCAAAGCATTGGTAATACAGGCAAGGCAAAGTTTGGGGACAGAGGTAGCATGTTTTATTTGATTGACTCATACAGTTGGAACAATGAGAACTTTCAGGCACATGAAGCTGTTCTTAGGTCCGAAATCAAAGCAACGTACTTCAAAGTTGAATGCAAGTTGAGAAGAAGAACGTTTTGCCTTTAATTAGATATGTATCAATTAGACCACCTGAGAGCAAAGATGCTTACTGCCTGTGGAGTGATAAGGATGTTAGGAAAGAGGAAAGGTGATAAAGTGTTTGTCTTCTAATGGAAAGAAAGAGATCAGTAATTTATAGCCTGTGGAAAAGGTTAGGTGAGAAGAGGGGAGAGGAATCAGTTTGCTGTAAAGTCAGTATTTCTGTAGAGATCTCTATTGGGATTTTTGTTATCCCAGGAAGTTATGACTTGTAGTTGCTATGGACATGTCTGGAAAGTGTTTCATAATCGCACGTATCATCGCATGCTTTAATCTCCTACTTCCATGTAGTCCTTTGCAATTTTGCTCTCAGTTTTAATGGTCAAATACAGAGAATTCAGTTTCTCTAGAAATGTTGGCTCAGAAACATCAAGATGAATGAATGTACACACTGACAACTAACACTGGGGTTGTACTGCATTTGCTCGGGCATCATGAATCAGAGATATCCACCTACAACCACACTACATTTTGTTAACAGAGACTGCTGTTCTTTCACGGACCCATACCTACCACAAAAAGCCAGCAAAAAATCAAATCACAAAGACTGCAAATCACTCTGAGCACAGCTAAGAGTGGCTAAGCTGCGTACCCGCTGCACTCTTCAGATGATCAGTGTTGTCAAGCAGAAACTGCTTTACAGATGCGCAAGCCACTGCTTCAAAGAAAGGCTCTACTTCCCTGGTGAGACTCGAAATCACGTCGCCCTCCTCTAACTACTCCCAGCTCTCACAGAAGGTACCTGAAGCAGCTCAGCGTAGCTCGTCTTGCATGGCAGATGCTGAAGGAAGGCGGAGGCACCGCAGGTGGTGCTGGGCAGCTCTTCTGTGGGACGCCCACCGCCCCTCGCCTTTCCCCGGGCGATGAGCTGCCACATGGCCAGAGCTGACAGCACTGGCGTGGAAATATCCACCCTATGCAATGACTGAAAGGACTGGGCAGGTCTGCTAGAAAGCAGTTGCATTCTCCGGAAGAAAGATACTTTAAAGTAGCAAACTTTGCTCTTTTGTGTGCTATTTGTTTGCTTTTTGTTGGGTTTATAAAATTTTAATATCATTCTAGAGCAGGGTGAAAAAAGAATTAACTTCCAAAATTATAGGACTTTACTAAACCAGAGAGTAGGCAACTATTACTTCAGATAAAATAACTTTTTTTAAAGTGTATGCTTATATTTATGAGAATAAAATCCAAAGCAAAGGTGAGTCTTCCAGAATTTGCTGAAATTTAAATGCCTGAAGAAAAAGTCCAGCTTTTCCTAAGTTCCTATCGATATTGTGGAGAAATATCACTTAAGAAACATTTTACAGCAGTTAACAATACTCATAATGCCTGCAAAGGTAAACTCGTGCCAATATTATTTGTGTTGCTCTATCACAATCTGAATTTCCATGTTCTGAGCTGTAAAATAATTCTCTAAGACCACACACTGTTTCAGGGAAGTCAGTAAAGTATCACACAGTGAAAATCAGTGATCTGAATTTGGCTCTGGAGAAAAGCTCTTTGTTTGAAAACTCTTCAGTTTAATAGGGGAAACTTTCTTCAATATCAGCTGAAGAACTTCAGCAAACAAATGCACTGACTGTGGAGTTACAGATTTCTAAGGATATTGCTACGTAGCTCCTGCAGTAGACTTTATGTTTTTCAACTCCTAATGAGTTAAGCAACGTCTCATGGTGACTTCTCTTTTCCTTCAACAGGCAGATGGTGTTTGCCTATTGGGAGTTTAGTCATACAAGAAACAAGGCTTATGTTAGCAACAGCAAAATAATGGTCAATCCGATTTTGTTTAAAATGATAAGTGAGACTAGAATCACTTTTTCTGGTGTTCTTGAGATAGGAGGAGGAAAAAAAGAAATAAAAAAAAGGAAAAAAGGACAAAAAAAAAAGCAAAAAGGGGGTCCACCCTACATTATTTTTCATTTGTAGAACTCCCATTGTCTTCAGCAGAAAATGCACAAGAAATCCTTGTGCACACATGATGGCAACAGGCGTTTCATCACTGACCTCAATTTAGTAAAGATTATTTCTAACAAGAAAATATAATCAATAGACTAGCTACGCTGAATCCAAAGACATTGATTACGGTAAAACAGCAGCAGTTCCATTAAGGAATTCTATTTATAGAACATTGTCTCACCTGGTATGTTTGTGATTTATTTTCAAGTCACAGTCTTTGGAAAACTCTTTCTGTGCTGCTTGGTGAATGTGTTCCAAGATTTCTTCTCAGGCCATTTTTAAACTAAAAATATTGATAGGAATATTATTCAGCACTTGTACAACAACTTCCGTGTTTAGAATGATTTAAACCCAAGTTTTGATTAATCCTCAAAGCACCACCATGAGAAAAGCATGGTGATCCCCAGGGAAAATATGTGTCCAAATGTCACTCCAAGGAATCTCCTAACAGCAATTTTACCGAGATATTTTATGTTTGGACTAAGTTGTTTGAAAATGTACCGGCTTGAGTAAATATTTTTGTTTAGGAGGATATACTCAAGCTTCCTATTGTGTGTTTTGTTTTGCTGATAGAAAGCATTGTTTTCAGGTCTTGATCAAGACCTGAGCCCCATAGTTACAGTTTACAGTTGGATATTGAAGATGGGCAAAGAAAGCATTGTCCTTATCTGAAATGAGTGAAGGCTCACGTATCCTCATGCTCATGCCGAGACTAAAGCAGAGCCCTCCCATTTGGGCAATTACAAAACCGGCTGGGACAGCACCGCGATCGTGCCCTCTGATCCCCACGCTTGTGCAGATGATGATTCATCGCTATTAAGAATAATTCTATTATGAAAATCTTTTCCATGACACAAGCTCCAGGTTCCAGCAAGGTGATTTGTTTTCCTTATTAACATCCCTAGACTGATTTTTAACCAGCACAGAGGAATGCACAATGTGCTGGCATCCGATGTTTCATGTGCTGGGGGGCTTGCCTTGGCTCCTCCCTGGCCTGCCTCGTGAATTAAGTTTTTGTTTGTTATGGGTTTGTTTCAGGTGGACTTTGGCTCTCAGAGCTACAACTCTGCAAGCAACACAAGTGAAGATCTCTCATTAACCACCTCAAGGTTGTACTGTGGGTTGTACATTGCTATGACGGGAAATTAGACATGCAAGCATTGCCGCGTTAGAAAACTGTTTGCAGCTGAAATACTAATTTTCTTTGCCTAGACAGCCGTGTGTAGGAATAAAAAGAAACTCACTGTAAATTCAAGCCAGTGCAAAGGTAGCAGTTTATATTTCTAAAATATTGATTTTCCTGGTAAAATAACTACATTGTGGGCCAGGGTCATGTAAAGAGAGTACTGCTGGCTTTGAGTGCTGGGCTAATGTGCAATGAAAGCACGAAGAGTAAACAGAGGACACAGAAGGGGGGTGTCCCAGCAGCCGGGGAGTGCCTCGCAGAGATACCCACGCTACCACTGCCTTGGTATTAAATCTCCTTCAGCCTGCCTCAACAGCAGTGCGGAGTCTACGCTAACACATTATTTGGCTTCCAGTTTGTAAAGAGCAAACCTGGCACCTTTGCACTGCATCCTCTTTGCCATGTAGAAATAGCCTAAGTGCAAAGAAGTTTTTATGAACTGATAATGGCTGTTCCTGAGGCACAAATACAAGAATGCAGCTCTGGAAGCAAAGGCAACTTTCTAAATTACTGTCTTCAAAACTAAATCTATTTTCACTTATACAAAAGATCAACCAACCTTCTGAAACAACAGAAGGAGTAACACCAGAAACCTACACTGAAGAAAGAGAAGCCATATGAGAGATCAAGACAGTACTTGCTACCAACCGGTGGGAGAAATAACAGCTCCAAGAGAATTACTGTTCAATATTTCAAAGGATTATTTTGCCTATAGATGACTTTATGTGATTACTGCTCAGGACAGTAGTTTGTATAAAACTTCCTATACCAACTGAACAGTAAAGATGACATTTCTGGCTAAATGCTGCCCCTTTTACACAATGTCTGCTGCTTCATCACAGTATAAATGAGGGAACCAACCCTGCCTGTGTAGTAATTTGCTTGGCTTGTAGTCCCTTGACTAAATGAAAGCTAACCCAGGAAAACGCAGAATGAGCTGTCAGGAAGGCAGCAGTACTTTCTGAACTAACACACAATGAATGCTTCAAAGTATTTTCATTTAAAAACCCACCCCAATGAACAAGGTCTATAGAAAGAGTTAGCAGGAAGGTTATAAGAACAACTACAACCATCTAGGTCATAAATGCAAATACGATGCACTCCTGTGATTTGAGGGCCTAGAAAAACATACAAGTCACTGAGTAGCATAAATGTCACTTATTCTAGTAACATATAAAGAATCTGACTAGTTTAGAGTAGAGCTGAAATTTTTCTTTCAGTTAGTTCCTGCATGCATCTGTGATTCACAACGCACCACACATCTGCTGGCTTGCATCAGCACTCTTCTTTAGTCTTGCCCAAATTCATGGGAACATGCTTTTGTAGCCTCACAAACAAACAGTTGCAGCAGGAAGAGTTGACTTTTGCACGCTGTGAAGTGCAATTCTTACTGCTTTCATGTTTGCTTTGCCTTTTGAGGGAAGAAATTACATCCTTAAGATACTTTTTCAGTTTAAATTCCAGTGAATGACAGTTCAGGAACAATGTACTCGATGTTCAGAAAGACAGTATCCTCCTCTAGTATTTTCAGCTAAAGAAACCGGGCCAACCCTAAGCATACGGTATCCTGGCACATAACAGCCTACAACCTAAATGAGGGATAGTGAAATCAATACAAGCGGGTCCAGATCTGTGGTTAATAGGTGTACAATGAAAATTAAAATAAATGAAAATCAAATTGCAAATTTTCAGCCTTCATGCAAATGTTTTTTCCAAATATAGCTCATGTCCTGTTCAAATGGTAGTAATTTTGTGTTTCTCCACCAGCTGTGCTATTGAAAAAAGCCAGCTGTTTACCCTGAGTAAACAAGCTCATACAATTTTTAAGAATCAGTTCTTATTAACAATATTTTACAGTGAGTCAGCTGGCTAAATTTTTCTACCGTTTACACTATGTGCTTTTTACATAAATACCGGTAATATTCCATTCTTTAGATTTATGAAGACGCATCTATTTCCTACAGGGAATGCATCTACATTTTCAGGAGGCTGTCTAACATGTCCTCTGTTCACAAAAGCAGAAGGAGCAGCTAAAAGGGACTTACCACGTTGCTTGACCACTTACGCCCAGTTGGTCCGTAATGCACACTGAAGCACTCTTCACATCTGCTGTTCCCCATTCACGAGTACCTGCCTCCGATTAAGCCACAAATACGCCCTGCCTTAATTACAGCTTCTTGCTTTTCGGGCACAATTCGCTTTGCCTTACAGTGCAAAACTGGTTTGGTAACTATTAAATACTATTGATGTTTTTTCTAAGTCAACACAAAAGCGTATTTTATTTGGTAACGTCAATTCGCTCATGAGATTACAGTTAATTTGAAGGTTGAAGCTCAAGGAGCTGTTCAGTAGATCTCTTAAATGCAGGAAAATGAGTTAGAATTTCAACATAATTTTTACAGAGGTTACTAAAGTTTCTTTAGTAACGCAAACTCTTTTCATGATATTCCAGAACAATATGATATTGGTTCTGGATATCCCAAGAAAAGTTAGAATGAAAAAGGATTCCTTCTTGATGGCCGTCGCTGACCTGCGCAGCTCGCAACAGGCCTGCCCACAGGTTGACACATCAATCTTATTTCAGTCACAGGGAAAACTAACAATATCCAGGAATTAGGGATGATGATGGAGAAGTTTGCTTATTAAACCAGATGGTGAAAATTCTGATGTGTTTTTCCATTAAAAAAAAAATATTTGGGGGAAGAAAAGAAACTAAACTTGTCTGCCATGCATATTAAACACATTTTTGTTGGCCAGAGAAAGAAAAAGCGCTGCGGACAGCCAGACAATGCAATGTGTCAAAGGGCTTGAGCTGCAAAGCTGGGTTTGAACATAAAGGTTAACTTCTCTGAAGTACAGGATTTTAAAAAATTACTTACTTTAATTCAGCTCAGCTTATGCTGGGAGTATCCAGAGTCACATACATCCTTTGACCCTTTCAAAATTCAACAGAGTGCAGAAATGGACTTAGGTTTATCTTTAACTATAAATGGACCAACCACGTGTCCATCTATTCATACTTGTAGAAATAATTTTTCTCTTTTTGCATGGCTAATGGTATTTGCTTAATATTTAAGTAGAACTTCTTTCCCCTCAGGCTTCTGTTCTCTAATTACTCTTCTTCAGTAATTACCCATTTTTTGTGACTTAGACAAATCTCTCTCACGCCAAAGACATCAACTTTCAAGTACAGAGAATTTGATGCTTTTGGAAATAAAAACTTTTGCCTGGCAACTCTGAGTTTAGAAGCACCAAAGAGAGACAACAAAGCATTCCATAAACTTTGCTGGAATCACAGAGGGGAATAATTCTGCAGTTACACTTTTTGGCAAGCAAGTTCCCTATGATGCATTTTAGGCAGTAGAATTCTGCTTATAAATATGAAAAAAATGAGAACTTTCTTAGGATACACAATCTAATATAAAACCCCCTGAATTTACTACTTAATATTTACAGGGTGAACAAGATAAATCTGCCTTGTCTTCTGATATCTTACTCAGAAGAAACTGAAATTTTGTTTGCTACTTCCAATGAAACAAAAATATATTCACAGTGTAGAACATTTCCTTCGATTATCACAAATGCTTCATCTTACTTTCTAATCTTCTAAAATAAAACTGACTTCAATTTGGTTTTTAAAAACGCACATTTATGCCTGCATCCTGAAGAGGAAAAATAACATTAGACACAATTCTGTGGCTGCAAATAGTTGAGGTCACTCCTGCATCTCTGTATCTAACGTAGAGATTAGGGCGATGAAGATATTAAGGTTATCTAAACTCATCTGATGAAAGGGAGTACATGGGAGCAAGAGCTGAATTACGTAAGAAGAAAATGGAGACATACTTTCCTCCCCGTTTCTAAGTTTATAAGATACACCGAAACCTCAAAACTAATATCAAAAGACACAACCTTTCCATTTTAGTTCATTAGAAGAAACATTTGCAAATTAACTACCTTGTCTATAAAATCTGCAAGTGACAAAACCAAGGCACGTTGAAGTAAGTCACTACCATAGCAACTTGCTACTTTTGCACTGATGCCTTTTTTACATGCACGAAGTCTCTAATAAATGCAGTAAGTACATTTAGGGTAGAAATCTGTTTGCTTGCTATTGACGCATGGAAAACCAAAGCTGCAGCCAAATAAACTCTTGGGCAAGAAACCTGAAGTTGGCTGCAGAACGCAACGCGACTGTGACATCTGTGGAGCGCACACACTGGGGAAGGGAGGCTGCCGGCGCCAATCTGTGCCTGCCAACTAATGTCTTTGTCTGGACTAATTACCGAATACAGAACCTTGCATTTACAACTTTTCACCTTGAAGGTGCAAGTACTTTCACAGCAGGCAGATGAGTAGAACTGCTGCTTTCCAGCACAACAGAGAACCGAAGCTCTTGCGTAAGTAAAATTTCCAGGAAGGGCTACATTCCTGCCTCAGTGACAGACTCCAAAGCTTCCAGAGGAGACATTCTTTCAATACCACACGTAGAATAAAAGGAGGATGAAGGCAAAGAATTACTGCCAAGGGCCTCTATAAGCTTAATTCAATTTTATCATAATCCAGAAATGTGATGCCATATTGTCTCCAGATGTTTTTGACAGATGGTGTCACAGCATTAAGCATTCTACCAGTGCTTATCTGTTTTTACCGACCAGTGTGAAATCCCAAACAAATCCTGTAAGGGAAGTCTAGAACATTATAAACACAACCAGCTTCTCCTCTGGAAACAGTACAGTGGGAGGCACAGAAAACTACAACAAAACTGCAGATTTTAGCTAATGCAGAAGAATTACACAGGTTCACTATACTTATGAAGATCAGAGAAATAGAACCTTTTAAAATTTGTTCTATCTTTATAGTGTGTGAATTTTAAAAAACCTGCTACCAAAAATCTCAAATGCGATAGTCTTCCACGTGCACTTTCACTTATCATACCTGCAAAATGCCAGTGAAAATGTTAATGCTGCTATCAAAATAATGCATACTGTCTGCCATAGTATATTACAAACAATATGACATGATTATTCTGATGAATCCAGTAAAGGGAAGGACTGCAAACCAACTTACAACAATTTCATTAAAAACTCAAACATTTATAAGGGTCCAAATATAATCCCTCAAAACTTCATATGGTCAAAATCCATCATTATAAACATGCACGAAGAAAGGTAATTACCTTTCTCTAAGGAAGTTATCCATGCTAACAGAGTTAAAGTGATAATGCTTGGGTTAAATGGGATATAATTTCTGGACCGTATACAGCAAATAGATATCTCCATATTTTGCAGAGATACCTACAGGCTTATTATACAGGAGCTGCAAGTCACAGCTGGTAATTTATCAGTGCACGTATGCAGCACATAAGAGAAAGTGCCAATATACCAGCCGTGACAATATGCCAGGGAAGTAAAAAGCTCTTCTAGGGCAGATATTCCTGCCCTACCTCTGCTGGATCCCAGCAACAGCAGCACTGATCACCAGCGACAGCAGAGGAACGGGAAGGTCCTGGTACTCTGTTGGATTGTGCGCTCTTCTGACGTAGGTTGCGTATCACAAGTAATTGATAAAACAATTTCTTGATACCTAGAAGTGGGAATTTGTTTCTTTCCACCACAAAGAATTTTCTTTGGTGTTGAAAATTTCTCCTACAGAAATTTCCATTTCGGTTGGAACAGATCCTGTTGAGTTCAACGGAAACACTCTCCTGTTGACTCCAGAGAGCTTTGTGCGTAAGTGAACAAACAGCTTTTCTGCACTTTCTACTCCAAAGTTAACCACTTCCTCATTAGTTAGAGCCAGCTGCGTCATTTGGAACGTATCCTTTGGGTATAAGAGTTCATGGTGTACAGTAACATCAGGGAATAAAGCTGAAAATCATAACAACAAAATGTATAAATAGATAAGATCTTCTTATAGAGAACCTGGGTTTCTTTCTCCACTCCTCCAGACCACAGCAAGGAGCTCTGCGACAGTCATGCGGTAACAGTTTCTGCAAGTACTCTGGGCTGGAACCATAACCCGTGTTTAAAATGGAAAACATAGAGCTCAAAGACTTTGAAGGCATACACATTAGAAAAAGCTGATTTTGCACAAAATTCAGAGAATTCATCTGGAGCGCTCTGCTATTGACTTTGATAATTAATTAAAAAAATCAACAAAACCAACCAACACTGAAATTCCATGCACACAATAGCGAAACAGAAAACCTCCCCCAGAATCTAAAAATACAGTTGAAAATATATCGCTTCCTTTCCTGCTACCCCATGGCCTTCTAGTACCCAAACAACAAACTCTCAACAAGTCATTGGTTTAAACTCAGAGAGAGGAAGTGGTTGCTGTAGCAATGACAACCCGATGAAAGCTCTTTGTCAAATACATTTTTACAGCCTGCAGAAAGAGCAGACAGCGAGAACACAAATGTGTTTCATGCTGACATAGCTTAACTGTCCTCTAGATCATCATCTGCTTGTTTGATAAACTCGTTACTTTTCATGAAAATACAGAATTCAGACAAATTTAGAGATTCTTTGACACGCGCGACGTGGCTGTAAATTACTTCTCAGGAAACACAAAAAGGTATAATTAAGGAAAAAGATGGAAGGGGAGATTAAAACATGAATGAATTTCACTAAAAATATCCATGCCCAAAATGGCCTCACAAGTTGGTCAGCAATCAAATTTTAGTCTAACATACTTTTCAGCGCATGTGGTTCTGTCAAACAATTTTAACTGTACCTAATAGCATTATTTTATGTTCAGACAGTGCTTTTATACAGTTTTAGATGGTTTCTACTATTTCTACGGGCACATAACAAACATTTTTATGAAAGAATTTTTTATTCTAAACGCTTTATGAACTGTCAGTTTTGTTAAACTGATAATGTTAAATTTGAATGTGAATACTCAGTGCGTTATTCTACAGCTCAGCAGTTAGGCAAACGCATCTTAAAGAATTTCCTGTCTAACCAGCTTAAGCGCCCTGATGGTCATATTTGCTTTAACGTCAATCTCTCTTCCATGTTTGAAAACTTGGGTGGGAGGAGAGGGAAGGAATATCACACTACCTACTAGGTGTATCCAAAGCAGGGAAGGCTCTGGAATGCAGTATTTTAAGCTTGGCCTGGAGCTTGTCTGGGAATATTTTCGCGAGGGAGTTCAGAGAACAGGTTCAACGGGAGCTCATGACAAACACTGCAGGACCCACACCGGCACCTTCCAGCCACTCGCTGATCCTTATAATATCCCCTTCTTCTCTCTCTCACATTCACGCATAGACTGACTACATATAAGGAGTGTTAACGGTTAATTATCCAACTCCAAAAGCCAAATTCTCTATTTCTTTTTGTTGTTTTGCCCAGTGTGGACCTTACAAACCTCCTGAGAAGCAGATAACCATCTGGGCAGGCAGTGCTCTCCGAATTCCTCGCTGCCATGGCTGAACTGCTACCCAGCACCTCAGAGACAAATTAAAGCTACACAGTGTCCCAGCAGAGGAGGAATATTCTTCTGCTGCATCCTCCTTATACCAGATCATCAGGATATACCTGCTGCCCATTCTCGGATTATCAAAGTCAGTCCCTGCCACCACAGACAGCCAGGCTAAACAGTACTTCCTTGAATCTTCTTCTTCTATCTGGGCTGCAGGCAATTAGTTACAAACAAATAAATTAATCTCCTCCTTGATTGAAAGGATGGTAATGAGAAATTTGCTGTCTTAACTGGTCACAGCTGTCACCGAGAGCCAGCTATCAGTTTGGCTCTGTGGGAAGCTCGCTGTGGCACTGCTGTTGGAGCCAAATGGTCGTCTCTCTGCGAGCACAAATGCTGACAAGTAGGGCAAGATGTGGGAAGAAATCTGGCATTTCCAGCGGGCTGCAGGCAGGTTCACAAGCCGTTATATACTGAAAGCGTATATTGCGGTTGACTATGCTAAACCTATCACGTGCCCATTCTCTACGCATGATTCCCAATAGCTCAACAGATACCTGATAGAATCTGAATGGCCAAACAACTCGCACCAAATGAACAACCAAGATACACAAAAGAAGTTACTTTAGCAAGAAAAAGCACCTCAGGTGTTAAAATAAAATAGAACACATAGTGCGGTGATCTCAGAAATAATATTTAATGTCAAAAAAGGGGGAAAAAATAATAAAAAAAATCAACCCAAAACTTTTGATTGCAACTTGTTTCTTTGAATTTAAATTGCAACATTAGAAAATGCTATTTTAAGGTATTTAAGATGTTTAAAGAGAGGCAGAAGACTACTTAGTGCTGCAAAACAAAGTTCATTTAGGAAAGGAAAGATGCAAGACTGCATTCAAGGCTGCTGGACGACAATACAGTGTTTCCATGTCTTTTTCTCATGGCACGTCGTGATACTAAAACTCCAGAGTCTGAGAAGCATGACTGATTATTGCTTTATTTTCTTACCCATCCAATAATTTCTAACACGCAAACACATAATGGCCAGCAATACAGAATACAAAAGCTTAGATCTGACAAACAAATAAGCCTGCCAAAACGGCAATGTCTTGAATTCAATTTAATTTAGTGAAGGGTCAAGGCTCTTCCTTTACAGCTCAGAGGACTCCCATCGATTTGCTTTCTGAGTTACTGAGAAAAAACAGAAGATTTGTATTATAGCACCTGAATCATAATGTGTGGAAGAGAGGAAATTGAGTAAGAGTTTCAGCACAGGTTTCGTCTTTGCCAGATTTTTTCCTGTATTACCTGGCCACCCTGCCTTAACGAACACCAGGGAATCCCCATGTAGCAAATCTGTGTCACGGTCCCCTCTAGTTGGTACAAATCCAGCAGATGCAGCTCTTATACCAGTCTTCCACCTTCCTCAACTTCTTTTTTATGTGCAAAATATGGTAGAGAGAAAAAGGATGACTACACTGTATTACAGATCTGATGCCCTATTGGTGGCCTCCTAAACAACATTTAGGAAACTTCCTGAGCTGCAGTGCCAACAGGACTGGGTTCAGAATCCGCGGCTGAGGCCCTGAAGGTCGCTTCATTTTCTGGGCCAGAGCTCACACAAGTCCGAGGACCAAGCTTTCTGTTTGCTGCCTTAATTTGGTAAGGCTGCTTTCTTAAAAATGACCTTACATTTTTCCTTTAAGCCATCCCGTATGCTATGGAGACACGACATAATCTTCTATAGCCAGAAGGTTTGAATTTGAGGCTTGCTATTTATACTGTTGTTCTAGACCTTGACTCTGCCACAAAGCCCTGACAACCCCAGTTATTTGACAAATGACTTCCCTGTCACAAAGACAGCCAGAATGATTACAGATTCATTCATATGAATAAACGCCTAAGAAGGAACAAGTTTTCTTTTTTCTTTTTTTAACCTGTGGCAACGAAAGGAAAATTCTGTAATTTCATTACATCAGGAAGATAAAACTAGCATTGGTTTCCCACTTACTCACGCCGAGCTGAAATACTATGCCATTCTTTGCTATTCTGTTCCAGATTATTTTCTTTCCCTTTCTACTTATTTATGAGATTTACATGACAAAACTATCAACCTTGACAAAGCAGATGCTTTTATCTTTGCAGCCAAGGTGTTTGTGAAGTGAGCAGGATGTGAAAGAGTTTTCTTCATTGTAGCATGTTGGACACGAGATTAGCTGGAAGATGTGACGAGGGCAGTGCTATTTCATCTTTGGGAAGACATGCATTCGGGGCAACAAAAGAGCACACCAGGCACTTCCTCAAGTCTAGAAATGCAACCGGTCCCAAAGGGAAACTTGCAGAGACATGCAAGCCTCTCCACTCACGCGTAGACCGAATGTTTCATTAAAGCCACCCGACGGACGTTTCTCCTCCCAATGACATCAGGCAGAAAAAGTGACATTCAATGAGTTCTCACGGTTACCATCGGATATTGGCTTCAAATAATTTTTCAGATATCACAACCACCTGGTGGAAATCCCTAAAATTGCAATGGCCCCTGCAGGAATACAAAACCATGACCAAAAATGTAATATTTTATCTTTTTCGAAATACACTAAAGCAGAAGAAATTCCTCTTAATCTTGCAGAGAACACCACCAGCTTCAAGGTCTGTATGAATAGCTATTGAGGAGTCAAGGAAGTGGAGCAACCTTAAATTTTCTTGAAATGAGAGATTAGATGTGCTGTTCGAGGGTTGTATGAAGGCGCTGAAAGAAGATGAGACTTAAGGGCTCCAAATAATTCATCTATGAAACAACATGAAAATAATAAAAAATAATACACACATTTACTGCAGTGCGAGCTCAATATGGGCTAATCTGTGTGGCTGAATTTCTCTGTTCTACCACGGCTAAATTTTTCCAACATCCAGGCGAACATCTGCAGATAATCCAGGCTTAGGAAACTGCCTCCAATATTGCACCCAGAAGTGTCTCTACACTCGGAGCTCCTTAACTTTTGCTAACTTTGACTTTTGTTTTATATTATTTTTTGGAACGAAAGCCAAAGGAGCTTACAAACAAAGCCAAGTAATCATTTTCATCTCCTACTGATCTGCATTTGACGTGAAGACGGCCACTGCCTTGATGAATCTGGCATAAAATACCACAAGCAGCTGGCAGTTTCGCATAACAAAATATTGCTCTGACAGTGCTCCTAATGTAGCCAGTTTAGTGAAGGTGTTCTGTATTTACTGGCTGCACTGTTTATATTACTAGCAGTGATGCTGATAGTGTAGCGGGTCATTGCCAGTTAAGTAAAACACAAGTCATTGTTATCATCACCTATTTATATAGGCTATGTAACTCCATTCCAAAAAATCAGGTTCCAAGTGTTAAATATTCAAAGTAAATGAATATTTTCAAATACCACGTCTCAATATAGATGTCCGTCATCTGTAAAATTAGAAAATTTGTTCATTTTACAAAAGTGTAATGAAAAGGGATTAATTTTTATTAAAACATTCAGACACTTTAATGATAGGCATCACTCAAAACCACGAGAGACAGTGGTTCCAACTTCAGAGATGCGTAAAAAGTTACTGGAAAAGAAGACAAAAAATTATATAATGAACAAGTGGTGTTCACCTAAGCACTACCCAGCCTTTGCAGGAACCAGCTGTATGGAAAATATATCCAAAAAGCAGACAAACCTAACTGTATGGGAAATGTTAATTTTGGCACTTCCTAATTCTAAGTGCTTGCCCTTGAACTTTTAAGTAACAATTTTTAAGCCCATCTGTGTTACGAAAAAGTGAAATTATAATTTTATTGCTGTTTTGGAATCTATGAAAAAGCACATAGGCTACTGAAATCTTTGCAGATGAAGTGGGTATGAACTCAGAGGGGCAGCTTGCAGATGTATTTTTTCCTGTTTGTGCTGTTTTTTTTCTTTTTTTGTGGTTAAATAAATGCAATCAGCTTTCACTTCTTGTCTTTTGGATGTGTTACATTCATGCTACAGGAAACAAACACCAGTATTGTGATCCTGTGGGGCTTTTTTCTCCCCGAGTCCAAGATATTGATACAGGGTAGAGTAAGCAACGGCAAAGGTGCATTTTTAAATTGGAGAGACAGCAAAATTAACTTTGAAAGCTCCCTCGTTCGGGGCTGAAAGCCTTTGTACAAAACTTCATCCTGGAGTGATATTTCCAGCTGTAATATAGGGGTTTGTAATGGAAATGCTGACAGGTCCATAATTACGAAGCACTAGCGGGCACCACTATAATAGTATATCAGATAGGCATAACGACTTAAATTCGATACAAGGTATCAAAAGATGGTAGTGTCTGTCCTCATTAAAGCAGCACTTAAAACTCCTTTTAACCTCCATGACTCAAACTATAATTTGATGTTCGGAAGGACATACACACCGGTGCACTAATACTTGCCACGCATACACCTCCTTTAGCACTGGTGGATCATCCTGAATGTTTAAGCACACAGAAATTGCAAAAAGTAAACGGTAGGAGCAAGAACATTTTTTTTACAGGACAAACTGAAGCTATGCGAAATAATACAAAAATGACACATTAGTTCCCATTATCTATAACATTTTAAAGCTTCTTTTTATATCCAAATATAAGACATATTTGTGATGCAATTACACTTTTGAATACTGAAGAGGGGAAAAGTTTTATCAACTGCGTTCACTGGATCTTGTTTGACAGTCAGTTCAACATTTAGTATCAAATTCTTGATACCTGGACAAATTCCACGCATGCAGACAAAATACAGATTATGCCTGAAGAGGGTAGCTGGTTGAATAATATGTTTATAGCCTATACAGATTTTATGTTGCTAATCCCACCAAAATAAATTGGTAGCATTACATTAATATGGACAGTATATTCTATTTCTGTAACATATAAATTCTGAAATTTCATCTGAGAGTTGTGCACTATAATAACGTTATTTTTTGTCAACAGACAGGGAAATACTAGTATGAAGTTACCTTTGAATTATTTCCAACCATGTACATGATTTCATTGCTCCAACAGACTCAGTCCTATTTCCTTCCCTGCATTACAGTGCTTGAAAACAATAGAAAGAGTGAATTTACCTTTCCCACAGACAGAAAATCAATTTTTCAGTGCTGTTCTTCAGAACAAGCCCTTTCTCAAGCATAATTTTTTTCTTTAAAAAAAAAAGGTATGTGTTACATTCTGCACAAATCTAGGTACACAGCTCTTATCAGGCAAGGGAAATAACAAACGTCGCATTCCACAGAAGCCTGCCTCGCTGGAAAGGGGATTGATGGTGTTTTTGATGACTAGGTAGAGAAAGAAAACATCTCACTGAACAGAAAGTACTTTCCCATGGAAAGTTGGAATTGTACTATTTTGAGTAATGCCCTGTATAAACACAGGGACACCCTCACTCTGTCACTCACGCAAACGTGATTTGCATGTTTTGGGGACTTGTAATTCTGTCTCAGACTGCACTGATGCCTTATTCAAGATGATTCAGAAGATTATTATATTTGCATATTTTCCCCATTAGTGACAGCGAAGGCTTCCACGGGCCATCGAGTTCTGGACTACAGCCACCACAGAAGAGCACGATCAGCAAAACGAAAAGGTCCCAAACTCTCTTGATGTCTTTGCTATCGAAATGTGGAGCGTAACTGAGACCTCGAGGATTCCTGTCTCTGTGGTCATGGGATGCCCTAATTTTCTTACGAGGAGGTTTTCTTGTCAAGAGGACAGGTTTTAAGATTTGATATCCAAAGAAGACGATGAAATTTCCTAAGTTCCAGAGCAGAGATCCACAAGAGTATTTCTTTTTTTCACTATTTACTCACTTGCTATGGAAGATGAGGCCATAAAGTAACAAGTGCCAGGAAAGTGTATTAGCACTTACCAAGCCAGGCTCTTCTCTCCCAGAGATGTACTGACCAGAGAAAAAATTGCTTCATCTTGTGCCATTTTGTCCATATTACAGGTAATGTATCACATCATCTGTTCCACAATTTTATTACAAGTCCCTAGAAAACAGTTTGAACTTTGTAGCATAATTTAGTCCTCTGGCAGAGCAGTGTTAAAGAGCACGGAAGTGCAAATGTCACACGCAAAAATGACTTGCAGTGCTTTGTGGGAGAATAAGACAAAAAGCACTCGACTGAATCATGAAACTAAGTGTGACTTTTTTTCTTGCATTGAATTATACAAAGAGTAGCAGGGAGTTCTTCAGCATTCCAGCAACAAAATGTAAGTATGTGCAAACTAAAAGTGCATCTTCTCAATTCAAACCTTATGGGCTGTTCAAATGCTGGTCAGCTACTGGGTTGCCATCGGTACTTGATCATGAGCTTTTAATTTTCCTGATCCTGCTTTCTTCTGACCATTATACCCAACCGACAGATCCCCTATATAAGTGTGAAAGAGAGAAACATCAGCGAAAGTTTTGCAGTGATGCATTTAATCTTCCAAGGCCGTAAGATTTTGACATGACAGAAGTAGACCACAGAAATAGTACTTTCTCTTTTTTATGTTACATCTTACCTTAGAAAATTTATTTTCAAGTTAGCACCTTCTTACCACAAAACTACTCATCTTAATTATCTTTTTTAACACAGTTGGCATTAACTTGGTCCACTGATTGTATTGCAAACTGATTGCATGTATTATTACAATCTGAAGACACCACAATTGAGGTGAATCTTCAACTCAAAATGCACAAGCCTGCAGACATACCCTTATCTCCCACTGATAGATAAATTACTAGATTTTCTTTCACTTTTCCTAAAGCCGATGGAGTTCTACAGAGTGCCGTTCAGTACAGAATTTGGTTTGTATTTCATACAGAGCTCCTCATTCCACAGATTCTCTCTTGGGATCCCATTTTTGCGTTCTTAACATAAAAGAAGGGAAACTCCCACTGACTTCCTGGTGAGCAGAAGTGGACCTGGGAAGGGCACTGATCTTGCTTATCAGCACACTATAGGAATGCTGTCAATTAATTACAGCCACATCAAATGCTTGGCTGCAAGCAGCGTACATGGCGTCCTTTTCACTTACTGATTTACAGTCAGCGGGAGGAGGTTAGAGCAAAAGTGTAACAACAAATCAGAGTTAAACACGGACATGGAAATTTATCTCTATTTTTGAGACCGCCAATTCTGTGTGTGCCGGGCATGAAGCTGGGCTGTGGTGATGATCCGACAGCAGAACAGGGTTTGCTCCTGGCAATGACAAAGCCTAGACAAACGAAAGAATCACGCCTCAGAACACGGTATCCTATTAGATTAAATGATAGGCATTCTACAAGAGCTAGTATCGAAAATAAAGCAAATGTTAATTCCTTTCAGAGATGAAATGATCAGAAGAGTGCTCGGCTCCAAATGGAAACTAAGGAACACGACATACTGCCAGCCAGCACTTGGCGAAACAACTGATAATATGGAAATACTGTTGCACTGCACCAACAAAGATTGCCAAAAACATTAATACTCCCCCTGAAATCTGAACTGTTAGCATTATTGCTACCTCTCCAATCCTGTTTAAGACGCAGTCCCCAAATGGTCAATGATTTCAATGAGTATTAAAAAAGTAATCAAAAATCCTCTACCAAAGACTGTGCTTAAATGCACTAAAGCATTTAAACTAAAAGAATAACAATAATAATAATAAAAAAAATCAGCTGGCACTCTCACTGGAATTTGGTCTCTTTGCACTTACAACTAATTCAATATATTGTGTTGGCATTAAATTAAAATTCTATATTTTCACCAAGTAGGTCATTAATTTGCTTTTCATAGGCTTTTCATTTGGTATCATCAATTCAATGTACTGAAAACTGAGAAAAAGCGAATGAGGGTGATTTCTATTACTAAAGCAAAAAAAAAAAAAGTGTGAATAGCACAGCTTGGATGCGTAAATATAGTGGGAAAAGTTAACACAGTTTTAGTGAAGAAAAGTCACATCTTAATCTGTCTCTGAAGGGGTTGACAGGTACACAAAGGAGACCTGGCTGACATGGGCCAGTTCAATCGCAAAAGCTCCTTTCGCCAAGGTCACTCCTCAGATTTTCTAAAAGAAACAAATTTGTCTCGAGCTAAGTAGAAACGTCCTTGCACGAACAAATCATTGCTTAAAAGATACAATAAAGAAAGTAAAATAAATAGAGAAGTAATTTTTATCACTGAAGAGAAGACACCAGTGAAGTCCCAGAGGAATTTGTGCTACGTCTGAAAGTGTTCAACATATTCATTAACGATGGTAGCACAGTCATCAACAAGTTATTAAAAAAAAACTCCAATGAATGCCATATAAAAAGAACAAATGATAACGTGAACTCAACAAGGATGGGAAGCTATATTTTTGTAATTAACCTCCTACAAAAAGGATTTAAAAGAGGGAGTGGGAGGCAAATCAAACCGAGTACAAAGAGAAAGAGGGAGAGATCACGGAGCAGGGAGGATGCAGAGCTACGGCGATCACCTGCAGCCTGCGATGCTGAGAGAGCAACTCTGGATTGGCTGAAAAGCTGAGAAGCTTTATCTCCTTGACCCTAGTGGCAATGAACACCTGGAACACCAGCTTCAGCCCAAATTCAGCATGGGGTCACCTCGGCGCATGACAGATGAAGGAAGTCAGCAATGAAAATCTAGGCTTCACTGTCCTTTTCTACCAACAGAAGAACCAAACAGCACCCAGTTTGCCACTCGTTAGTCCGTATCATGCAGCCACTGTTATCGCGTCCACCCAGGAAAACATATAAATGTTCCACCAGGGCCACAAGACTTAATGGGGTGAAATTACAGAGAAAAGGTTGACTGAAGGCAACAAGACCTCCCATGTTACCAGTTCTTTAGGAATATGGTACATGAGCCTTCACTCTAGAGCTAGTTCTTTATAATCCTTATGAAAATGCAATACACACCACAGTGCCATCCCACCTGCAGGTAATGACTGATTTGTAAAGTTGTTTAGAGTCTGCTTGGAAAGAATCCCACACCTAGTATGTTAGAATGGCTCTGTGTCACCCACAAGTCTTCACATTTTCATGACAGCAACTCCCCAATGTGAACCTCCGCAGCAACTTCATTAGACACATAAAGTGAAACACTGGTTTTCATCAAGAAATGATTCACAGAAAGTTTATATATTTTTGGAGTTTATCAAAAAATGCTAAAGATTTAACTGGAACAAACCCAGTGACTCTTTATTTCATCCATTTTGAAGCTTCCATCTCATCAGGATGAATACAAAATATAAAGAAATATTTGATATTTGAAGGCTAAGAAAAATATTTTTAAATTAGTATCAATATGCAGGTATGGGAAATGGTAAATTAAATATCTACTGATGCTCCACATCTTTTAAATTTCATCATTTTTCTTTTCCTATTTTCTAGAATATCGTAAGCAGACACAGTGTGTCAATTTGCTAAATATGACACGTGCAAATAATTTGCACACATAAATCAGCAGGGCGAGGAACTGTTTTGTAGATGAAATGGAGTGAAGGTACTTTTCTTTCAAACTCTTGACCAGAAGGTGTCAGAAGTGCAAAAGCAAAATAGGTGTCTGGAAAGTAAGAAAGGCCAAAGCGCACCCCAGCAGCTCTGTTACTATTTTTCTGTCAGTGATTACACAACAAAATATTAAAAGAATGGCAAAGCTTTCACTAACTAGCAAGCCTCCTTCTTTTCCTACACAGCTTTCTTATATCTCTAGCTGCAAAAACATGGAAAACGCTTTTACCTGACACCTGAGAGAGCGAGTGAATTGTCTATTGCTATACAACCTTACTATTTATTACATTCCTTTCTCTGAAAAATGCCTTCTCTGTAAATCCTTGGTCCCTTACTTTCCACTTACTTCATTATATCTGACAAAATGGGTTAAAACTCTGGTTTAGATCAAGAGTCATATAGGATTTGCACTGCCCTGGGGGGTTAAGAAGCAAGATGCCAGAGAAATGGATACTCAGGATGGGAGAGGGGCAACATCAGGAATCATCTGTCAACACTAACATAAAAATTCAGGCTATAGTTTCACACACAGAATTGTGACTCTTAAGAATGAATATTAATAGATAACTGTTTAAGAAAAGCACGAATAACCAGATATAAATTCAACAAAATGAAGCCTGGTAGAGCACAATGACAAATCTTTCATAAACATTAAGGCAAAATTCTGGCCTGTAACTGATGGAGACTTTGCTCAAAAAGCCGCTTGACTCAAGACTCTTCCTCTTTTACCCACATGGGCTACACTAGTTAAAAATGCTAGTTAGTTATTCCCCAGGTCACTAGGCTGTTTTAGATGAGATTTAGGCAGCTCCAGGGCTCCACAGGTTTAAGTAAGTGACTTTCAGACTTGGTAGCAGCACCAAAAGAAAGCAGAGGTCCTATAACTACAGAAAGACCAGGTGAAGGGCCAGCTGAACAGAGACAATCCAGCAGGACCGGTGAAAACCCAAGCTTGACCGGGAGTTTCCATCTGGACGCGTGGAACTCGGACACGAATTCTTAACCACTACGACCCCCTCATCTATATTAATCACCTTGGGCAGTGCATTTTTTCACTTGATCAAAACCATCTTGCAAACTCAATGCTTTTTTCCTTCTTGACTCATTGTTCGCGTCATTTGGATTGGCTACAAGGCTGAGCTTTCTCCTTCTTTCCTTGCCATTAAATATGCATGAACACTTCAAAGACTAATGCTTTACTGCACACCCAGTGTTACATGGGAGTTTGTCAGTGGCCCTAGGGATTGTCCTCAGCTTTTCTGTAACAATAAAATCAATCGACCTATAAGGTGAGCCCAGAAAGGTAAAGTAGCTCACTTCATTTGCAAGTCTAACTTCCAGAATTGTCACATGTGGAAAAGGCCTAGAAACTAAGATGTTAAGTGTAACGACCTGCAGAAAGGAATGCAATCGGTAGAAGCTTGTAAAAAGCCTTAAGGTCTCCTTGCAAAGCTTTAAGACATAAACTCGGACTCTCAGTCTTGTGTACACAGGAAGTGATACTGGTTTAAATAACATTAACATTTCAAGTCAATGTAAACCAGCTTAAAATCAAAATATGGCAAATCATACCACCTTCTGAACCAGTACTTTTTTTTTTAGACTTTGCTTTATTCATTGGGCAAAATGCAAAAGGAAACCGAGGAACAACCTTGAACTGAGTTCAATAGAAAAATCTCAATATGCACACATCTCCTGCTGATGAAAATTCTTTTTTATATCCTACACCTACATGAAAAATTGGAGGATCCAATCAGCCTTTGGTTTATACAAAACTTAACAGAGTAAAGACAGTCTGACAGTTACTTCTAAAAAAGGTACAAAAATCCTCAACAGGAGACTGCTGTGCAGAACTCAGGCCCAAATCTCTGCTCTGCACTTCACTGCTCATACAATCGCACCAATTAGGTATCTTTTGTAAGTTCTATTAAAATGCCTTTGATAATAACCATTCTATCCTGACTGAAGTGTTTGTACTTTGTTACTTAATCCTCTTGGGCATATGACTTTTTGAGTAAGTGGAGTGTGAAACAATACTGCTATTTTGAATTATTTAGTTTTCGCATTTTAGAATATTTCTGAGAGAAAAAAGTCTTTGCCAACACCAGGAAGGTGGGCGTAAGCTGCCAAACTCAGCCACGTCATATTAAGATAGGGCAGACCCCGAAACAGATGCGCCATGCCTTACGGTGGACAACCGAAGGAAATTAAGAGATGAGATGAGGTAAGAAGGCTAATATGAGGAAACCACAAGGAAACACCAATCACTGCTCCTCAAATGCTCTTAAGGAATTAGGGCTTTATCCAGACTACAGTTCCCAGAAGAAGGGATGAGATACCGACCTCCCCCGCTGCATCCGCACAGCTCCTTTGCTCCCGCACAGGATCATTTGCTTTCTGAAGGGGAGGATACCCATTGATCGCCTCTGACATTCCTGGGACTGTCACAAGACAAATCACTCGTGTTGTTTACTCCAGCTCTGACCGCTAAAGACAAACCGGCATGTCTGAAAATGTCTTGGCAAAAACGCAGGGTTATAGGTATCCACATTTAACTTGTATTGCGCTTGCAGCACGATTAACTAAAACCATAACCACCTGTTACACTTATTTCAGTGGGAGTATCTATTTTCAATTACAGCATTTACTATCCACCCTCAAGGATAGCAAGTAACACCATGGTAACATAAACACAGTCGTGGCTGCTTGAGAAAGTTAAATTATAAATAGCAATGTATAGCCCATGAGGTCCTGGAAATAAAACTAACTAATCCATAGGCATTTGTTACTATGACATAACATTTCCACTAAAATGTTGTTTGCCTCATCTCAGACCCACTCAGAATAGATTTAGAAGTTCAGCATCACTTGATTCCCAGTGAGTTCAAGTTCAGACATGAAGAAAAGCAGAAATGATGGAGAAAACAAGGTGTAGCAAAACAGTGGAAAACAAATGAAAAGAAAAATCCCCACAGTAGGCTTTATTCTGCTTCCACTGAAATTAATGTGGAGAAAACCAAACCCAACCTATCTCAAACGTGTAACAGAGTCCCCTCAACATACTGAAACACGTTTTTACACTGAATCATCCCTGGGAGGATAAAAAAAGAAAAACAAATAAAAAAGCTTGGGCTTAACTGAGTAGCAAACAGTCTAAACAGTTTGGAAATGCAGACGAACTTAGGAACCCTCCAAAACATGTGAGAGGTTTCAGAACTCGGTGCTCTCTTTAGCTTCAGTCTGGGGGCAAAGATCCATGGTAACGGAGGGAATACCGAGATCCGAGCGTGAGCCCAGTCCTCAGAGGGGAGCTGAATTATCAATTGTTTTAGTCTGCTGTGTAGTTCCTTATTCTCCGCAAGGCTGAGGCAGGGCAAGAGCAGCAGGCTGTTGTTCGGAGCAGCAGATTTCTGCCAGCTGGCCACACGCCTGCTGTGGTTGGCTGGGCTCCCTTATTTGGGAAGATGACCAAGGACTCAAAAACGGGAGAAAGAAAAGAGAATCAGAGTTTCTGCAAAGTTAGGACTGAAAATGGAGAGCAAAGAGGCTCCTGCCAAGTTTCAGGGTGTGAGGACAGCAATCATTTCACTCTGTGTAAGCTCAGAGATGTTATCCCAGGTTTGACAAAAATCTGGGGCCTTTAACCATGTGAAAATGTCTTCTAGGCTAGGCAAGAATGGTAAAAATTTAGAGATGCCAGCTTGGTTTCTCTCTTGTCAAGAACAACACATTCGAGAAACTCACGTTTTCTTTGAGTTTACAGCCATTGGTTAAAGTCTACCTTTGATTAGACGGACAGAAATCTGGAATGGATCTACTGAGGTCAAGGGAATTATTATAGATTTGCACCATGCAACTAAAATAGAATTTTTATTTCCAACAGTTCTTTTATAAAAATATGCTGTGCTTTGTCATACATATTTGGTGAAATCGTGGCCTCTCTTACATCAGCAAGAGAACTCATTGGTACCATTATGGCCTAAATTCTACTGAATGATGTTCCTTTCACACAGAGTGAAGCAAAAGAAAATCTAATTTTATATAAAATGAGAGCAAAAAGCTGAAAATACATTCAAAAATTAGTTGTGTTTCTGGCTGTCATCAGCCAGTGATTGTTAATCAAGCCATTGAGTAACAGTACATGTTATATGGGAGCATCATCACATAATTATTTTGTCACACACTGTAATAATACTTTTACTAAAAAAATTTAAATCTAATCATTAATCGGGCAACACATTAAACCTAAAATGACATTTAGTGTGATGAAATGGAAAATAAGGCATACGTGGCATGCTCACAGAAAACAATTCCCACAGAGGCTAAGTATTCCTAAATCACTTTGGCAAGACTAATCTTAGAACAGACACGTAAAAACTCCTAAATAGAGACCATGATTTTTTCAGGAGAGCATATGAACAAGTCTTTTATTAAAGCCAGACTATAAACACTCGTGCATGTGACACACCACATGTGACCACTTGTGCTTTAAACTAAGTACGTGCGCACGTCTATGCGAAAGCTCGGGGCGTGCGCTGTAAAACCAGCTTTAGAGCCGTACAAGTACAAAACTAAGAGAATTCAAAACCACTTCAGTATTTGCTGACCACAAACAGGAAAGAGATGGAAGAAACATATTTTGTTTTCCAAGAAAAGCCATTAAAATGTCATTCCTACAATTTAGCACCCTGCATTATGCTTTATAAAAATAAAAATAGTATTTTAATACATATCCAAAGATGCAAAATTGGCTGATCCCTTATAACCAAAATTGGGAAGGAATGATGAACTGAGAAGGAGATAAAGCTAGACTGAAAGAATTATGTATAAACACAGGTGAAGTTCTAGTTGTTTCCCCCACCCACAGATTGCAAACCCATCTGTTAACCCAACTGGAAACCTAAATTACCTTTCCTTGACTCCTTTCTAAACTTAAATAATAATCCTGTGGAGCACCTTTCTCCCTTGCTTTCCAGATGCATGGAGACATTGGTAATTTCACTTAAATATGTGCACAATATGCCTACGCAAAGTTCTTCGGGCTGCACTGGAAGGCTATTAGAGCAAATTTATATGAAACGACAGTATCTGCTTAATTTTGGAACAGAGGTGTCAAATCTTAGAAAATATACTGTGGGTCATGACAGATACTCTATGAACCAAAGAAGATAAGGATAAAATATATGGAAAATCATAATTATTTGGGGAAAAAAAAATTTTCCACAACATAAGTTTTCCATGAGTGAGGATACAAAGAATTACCTCTCACCCACACTAAGTGAGCATATTTCCATGGTTTGCGTGTGCGTATCATCTATTTCTGTCTCTCTATATCCAATGGTGGCTTGTGCATTAGGTCAGACATTGAGGATGGAAAGCCTGCACATATTGCAGCATCCACAACTGACTTGGTTCTATAAGGACAGCCTGGGGAACCTATTTGTCAGTTCACTAGTCACAAAGACTATTGTGAATGAATCACTGTTATATACTATGCGTTTTCCGTTACCTGATTAGGCAGCCTTTTGTACAAAAGAACACGATCTCTAACAGATTTTAACAATGCAAGTGCCTATCAGACTAAACTGAATACTCATGAAGGAAATTATAAGTTTTAACCTTTCCTACTTATTACAGAAATCTTTCTCTTGCTATAATCTAAAGGGCTATAAACTATCTTACATTTTGCTTAACACATGCAATCAGGCAAAAAACACATGAAAATTGGTATAACTGTATTTCTAACCTTACAATTAGAGAGATGTGGAAAATAAACAGACTGGACTACTGGAAAATACATTTGATGTATCAGAGTTATCAAACTTCAAGGTGCTAAGAGAGGCACCTACATTCAGAATTAGGTACATAAACAAAGGTGGCCACGATTTCAAAAGTGCTGATCATTTAGAGTTGACATCGACTCTTTCAAGAACTCCATGCTCTCAGCAACTTGGAGTTCATCCCTCAAAATAAAAAACTGGAAAGTGCTAAGTTTTAAAAGCCCATTTTGGCATTCTGCATCTTCCTCTCTCACTTCTTTTGTTTCCAAACCTATGTTATTCTTCACAGACAAATATGCTTCATGAAGTTCTTGATAGCACCAAAGCTCTGTAGAGTGCTTTAGCTAGAAAATGTCCTAAAACACCGACAAGTTGCAATTTCTTTTACAAGAAATGCAAAACTTGGCCCTATATTTTGCCAACAAAGCCTTAAAATCAAATGTGTGATATTATTTGCAATATATATGCACACCTTGCAGAAAAAGCAAGTATTGATGAGGAGCGACGGAGCAAGAGAGATGAAGATGTGTGTCAGAGTGTGGAGTTCCTTGGGTAATATCTAATCCTTTCCACTGAAAGATTTTTTAAATGATTTACACCGAATCTTTTAAGAACAAAGGTTGTCTTGTTTCTTTCACCGAGTCGTACTGATACGTGCCAACAGGAGTAAAGGAGAAAATTGGCTATTTTTGGTCTTCTGTTTGCAGTGGAGTTCAATAAAGACTTGACACCTGCTTTGCATTGCTTTGCTTTTAGGGCTCTCCAGGTGACTACAGCTAGTACGGGAAGGTCAAGCTAAAGCAAAGTACTTCTCTTCTTCCTGTGGTAAAACACAGCTCTCACATTCATCTGTTCATTCTTCCACCTAGACCGTGCATCAAAAGAAAATTAAAACAGCTGTTCTTATTTGGTACTAAAAGTTCACTTCTGGTGCTTTCTCTCACCTATTCATCTGTTTTATCATTAAAAGGATTCCTCCTAGTCCATAAGCTTTAAGGTCAACCTAAGGTCACACTCTATGTAGCAAAGGCCTTGTGACGTGAGTAGACGTGACTGTCCGCAGAGACCAGATCAGATCAGTTTGCTAACGAGAGCCGTACACAATTTCTTCTGAAGGCTAAAAAGACATTCATAATGGTGAAAAGACCTCTTCTAGATCAATAACTAACTTTGGATACTCGTCAGACAAATGTGTCAGTGCCCCCACAGTATTAATTGCAAAAACAAAGCACAGTGGGTGCTGTTCTTGTAAGGCACAACCAGAATGATTAACGACAGTAACAAGTCCTTTACTTCTCATAGCACTTTAGTATCCTGTACAGGCGCACTATAGCTGTTGGTAGTTTAAATTAAAATTGTATGATAAGCCTTCATTTTTGCTGGACAACTTCAACTCGAAACTGCCAGTTCAACTTTTTCAGCAGAGGTCACCCTCATGGCATGATCCAACTGCTACTTTATTTACAAGCAATTAAACTGAAAAGCTGACTTCACCTTATGTTGGTGTATATTGCTCTTGCTTACAGCCAACACACCGCTTCTTCAAATGTTCCACACATTTATGTATTCCTGAAAATATGTTCTGTGGTTATAGCTGGGAAATCGAAAAAGCATACAGAACCGACTGTTACTTAATCTATTGGTATTACCTGCAGGGTGAGCATATTTAGTTTTTCCTGCAGTAGACAACTGTAGTTTAGCAAAAGCATATTTTACACTTTATACCCTACTAAAGGCTTTTCTGTCCTACATGCATATAGCTATGTCTAAATGTTGTAACACCTGCTAACTCCCAGAGCATCAAAACACGTTCTCAGATGCTTTAATTGAGCTTTAAATCTGTCCAAATAAAACAAGTTATAACAAGTACCCTTTGTACACAAAACAGCAGACTATGTAATCTTTTACAGAAGAAATGTACTTGAGATTCAGAAAATAAAAATACTGTTTGCACATATGTTGTTGAAATAATTTTAAGTAAATAACATGCACTGGGAGAATTCATACCATTTGAAACAAGAGCTACATACTGGATATTTTTATAAAGGAGCACAACACCTCTAAAACCAAAAACTCGTAATGTTGAAAAATCATGATCTACATTTACAGACATTTTGCAGGTCTCTGCTTGTTTGTTTCGTGACAATACAGCGGCTCTTCCATGCCTCATGCAGGCAGTGCTACCCACAGATCAAACTCAGCTTTTATGCAAAGCACAGAATGGGAGCAGCTCCACCAACTTCAGCAGAGCTAATCTTGGTTGAAATAAAGAACAAAGGAAAGAAAAATCTGTTAGGACTTTAGGTACTGGCCATAGGCTTAAAGTTTGGAACTAACAGAAATGTTAATGGTCATCCCTGTTTTCAGGGGAAAAAACCCTAGGATGACTACTGTATTTTATTTGATGCTCAGCTTTTAAATATATACAACTTAGCTACAATTCCATTCGCAACGGGGTCCAGCAAAAATGCCTTTCCACTTACTCCCCTAAAGAATAATCCCTGTCCACAGAAATCATAAACTTCCCTGTACTTGGTCTCTGGCAAAATTAAAATTCAGTAAAACGCTAACCTATTGGACTTGGTTTACGTTTTCAGATAAAGGTATCTCAAAAGCACAAACCCATGTAATTCCTGTGAAGAACTGTGGAATTGATTTGCAACAAGACCTAAGTCTGAGAATTTTTTAGCATCTCTGCTCTTTTCAGTCGGTTTGTGTTCTTTTCACTTGCCCAGGAATGTGGTTTTTTTAACTGATGATATTTAAAAACCACAATGCAGCCTATTATAATATTCTCTCATATGATGTAACAAGCTATTTCTAAGAATGCACTAACACATGAAAATGCAAAGGGAAGAAACAACTAAGAGGCAGGCTCATTTATTAATTGCAGCTGGGAAGAAGATTGCTAACATACCCAGAGCAACTACTGCAACAGATATTATTCGCTTTACGTAAAAAGAAATGGCTTTTTCTAATTTATAAAGTCTCAGTGTTAACAAAAGGAACAAAGATGCGCCGCTGACTCCTGCATTCGAGCTCAAAACGCGCAAGAACAGTTAAGTCTGTAGCAACCCACAGGAAATGTTGTACTTCTCAGGAAATGTTTTATTTGCAAGAAAGCATTTGTCCCCCAAGCTGACAGGTACACAAACAAAACTCCGATAAATATTTGGGTATCTTATCTAGTAAGGGAATCAGAGGAGGAATGCCTCAAGGACAGGATCTGCAGTAGCTAATGAAGACCAGCAACGCAGAAGCTCCTCTCCACAACAATGCCAGAAACTCTTCACCCCCGGAGATAGCGTTGCTGTTACGGGGACATCGACCAGTTTTTAACTTTTCTCTAGAAATAAATTTAGGTCCCAATAATCAGCCAGCAGAGTACTAATTGCTACACTGCTTGTGTGTATTTATTTATAAGCAAAGTAGTGACTTCTAGTTACTTAACGGGACATTATGCAACACTTCAATGCACATTTTTTCACATTATGCACAAAATCTGACCGCAGAAGGTTGGGTATGGGTGCTTGGCTGACATAGTTAACATTCCATTTTGCCTCCTGTGCCTGATTATCTTCACAGGAGTCACATGGGAAGCCACTTTGGTTTTGGGGACAACACACCACCACGGACTAAAGGTGGAATTCTTTCTCATTCACCGTTTTGAGACTTCTACGTCTGGATAACTGGCAAGTCAGCGCTAAAAAAGAAACCTGCTTGAGGAAATGCTTTCGAATGTGTGCACAGAGTACAGACCAAGAGCCAGAACTTCCAAACAGCAGAGAAAAACAATTGTAAACTCAAAGCAAGAAAAACAGCAGGAAAAGGGAATGAACTGTATTCTTCACGCGCCTGCTGAAACCTGCGACCTCTGACAGATTTAGGTGCTTAATTCCCCTCGGACAGACTTGGGTGCTTAACTCCCCATACTGACAACACGAGGCAGGTACCTAAGCAGCCCTGTAGATTAGGGCCCAACATACCCCAGTCCTGCGAGAAACTGCACACCCTTCCGAAGTTGCGTTTGCGTCAAAGCCCACTGAACTTCAGAGTGACTTAGCGCCTCGCAGAAGGCAGTCCGGGCCTCTTCAAACCCAAACGCTCCCGATTTTTAAAGAGCGAGGATTGCCCCGTGATGTTCCCCTAAAAACTGCCTAACACAGCAACTTATTCGACACAGATGCCAAAAATATAAAGCATTATTGGTAGTTAATGTGGAACTAAGGGCAAAAATAAGATAACACCTTCAGAGACTGCAGGAAATGTCGCAAAGATGAAGCACTATATGGTGTGGGACTTTTTTTGGACCTAAATGCTATAACAAAAATAAGATTTCTGCTAATTTCACAATTTTGTCCTAGTTCATTTTATAATTAATAATGAAATTCATGCTAAATATCAGACATGTTTCAGGTTCCTCATTATGGCATCTCAGCTGCAGGTCTTAGATTGAAATAATGGATGATTCAACATAAGAGAAACTCTAAGATGCCTGAGTATCTTTACTAATTCTGTTAACATTCCAGAGAACAACAGACTTCCAACATTACGTTCTGCCTCATCGTGCATCAACCATTCCTGTTTTGGGAGATTTTTGAACTTTTCTGTATCTAGAAATCTTGTTTAACAATGATTTTTCAAAATAGATTAGATCTGTTGCCTGCTGATGACATAATGAGCTGTTATTAACTAAGCGTGGTAGTCTGAGGACACTGGGAACTGGCTTGGATAAAACGTTGTCTACATTAGGATAATACAATAAACAAAGAAAATTAGGTATTAAAAGAATAATGCTGTCCAATATCAAAGCACACTATATACCTGGTTGGAAAAATGGTAGAATTAACCCTATGCCTGTTTTCCAATCGTCTGTGGTGGTTTCAGGTCGTGCTCCCAGAAGGAATTTCCTGAGCAGCCTGAAGTAAATATTTAGCAGTTTAAATTCTCAGCTTTAGAACGCTGTTAATTTGCCAAAACTGCAGATACAGACCAAAAGAATGTTGAAATCACTCCCCTATCGCACTCACGAGGGCTCCTCCACACACGCTGCAAAAAATAAACCGGAACCGGGCAGCAAAGCGCTCACCTGGCAGCATTTAAACCCAAAAAAACCTCTGCGGGGCAAAGCTATTTTGTCACCCTCCTGGCGGGGAGAGCGGCCGGCATGGGGGACACCCGGCACTCGGCAGAACCGCAGCGTGTCA
>NW_009726719.1:0-12955 GCF_000703405.1 Apaloderma vittatum
ACTGGGTTTTAGCTCAAACCCAGGACAATAAAATACATATATATATGTATATGTATGTACACCCAGACATGTTACTGTGTTTCTTTAAAAGGAACCTAGCAATTAAAAAAAAAATCAACCTTCATTGCCTGAAAAATACATCCCTTACTTTAATCTATTGCATCTTTAAAGTCTTTTAACTCCTTTTACTTTTCACAGAAAAACGTTTCACAGGCACAGTAATACTTATTTTTCATTTTGAAATTTATTACTCATTAAGGGTTAGGGTTGGGCCTGCCATGAAACGCAGACAAGTGCTCTCTAACACCTCTCCCTCACCAAATGGGAAGCGAAAGGGAATAAGGCAGAGACTTACAGATTGGAAAACTAAAACACCTTTAATAAAACAATAAAAGACCTAATAAGGAAAAAATGAAAATAATGAACTATATACATATATATACACAACCAATATTGAATTCATCTCCCCAACTCCAATACCAATTATCACTGATGTTGCAGAGCAGGCAGCACCGAGAAAGTCCCAAGCTCAGTGTCAAAGGGGAGCTGGATATGGAAGCTGGATTCAGAAAGTTGGGATTGGGATCAAAGGAATGGATGGAGTCCTCATCAGACACCAGTCATTAGAGCAAGAGAGAAAAAAAGGTGCTTAACCCCCATGACCCCTCAGCTTTATACTGAATGTGTCAAACATGGAATGGAATACTATTGTTGGTCACCTGTCCTGTCCATTCCTCCCCAGAGGTTCAACCTTTTCCTTCCTTGCAACTCCTTTTACTTCCAGCACCCCCAACACGTTACACAAGATCCAGCAATGACCTTGGTCACTATAGGAGCAAGTATAAGGAAGAATCTTTCTACATACTAGTCCTGGTAGTAACTACAAACATCAGGTGTTATCACTTCTAGTAGCAGACATTGTTTGCAAAAATGCGTTGATAACTTCAGAAAATAAGGTTTCTCGAAAGAAACTGAGCTGAAAAGTAAAATCACTGAACAGAATTGGTTCTGTTTAGCTCAAACCAGGACATTACTGAAATTTCAATTAAAAAAATACAACTTAATCAGAGAGAGTGATATCTATCTCACATCTACAGTGAAAAGAATATCAGGGTGCCTTTTTCCATGTAAAATATACACTGTCATATGTGGACAAAGAATGAGTATTTTAGACACTCTCAAGTGGAACTACTGGACCTAAAAGCTTGAGAAACAATTTGCAACCTGTGGAAAAGATTCAGGACATTTCATTTTCCCTCCAAATGTGAATAGATTCTCTCCAGGAATTGTCTCCACAAACTTGCACCAAATTTTGCTTTTCAATAGGAAGACCAGAATAATGATGGAAGCATAAAGTGAGGTCAAGGTACTGTCAGAGAAGTGGATAATTACTAAGGTGAATGGTGGAAATGAAGTATGGTATACTGACCTTTTGAAACTGGATAATTACATCTTAGAGCTAACCTACACCATTGTATGAGTAACATGAAAGACAGAGCCCTGAGAAAAACAGACACAGAAAAAGGAACTAGTCCTGCTACAGGTCATTAGTGGGAAACTCTTAATGCTCTAGTTCAGTTTAAGTTAACATAACAGTGGTTGAGGCTCAAAGAGTTTTACTGAAACAAGATTTTTCTCTTTCCATTTAGTCAAGGGAAGATGGAGTAGCATGGAGGACAACAATTAAGCTGCCTACCATTTTTAATGGGAGCAATGGCAGGAAAAAGGACAATGAATGAAAGACAGAACAGTCACCATAATTTCAGATGGAAACTGGAAAATTTTCCACGCATCTCTTAGGAGCAAGGGAGATTAAGAAAGCAGCAATTTCTGCTTTGTTTCAGCACAAAGTTTTGTTAGCTTCCCATAAAACCTGGGAAAAGGTAGGAAAGTGTATTTAGATAGTTATGATCTCTACCTTTCTAAAGGAAGCATTTAAAATAGATGTGGACAGAACACCAGCATTATGGTAAAAAAGCTGTAGTCTTGGGGTTCTTTTATCTGACCAGCAATGATATCAGAAACTGATATGACTAATAGTGATATCAGGAACCAAAAAATGCCAGTTTAACCAGAAAATCTCTCAGCAAAAGCTTTTCTTTAACAAAACTGTCACTTTAACAACAGCATTTTCTGAGATTCTCCAAACGTCTTAAACAGAAGTTGTACATACAAGATACTTCATATTACATACAAGGCCTTTTCCACAACAGAACTGTCTGAAAACTAGAGTTTCATTTATTTACAAACTGAACCTTACTCAACTGCACCACAACATTAAATGGTAATACTATCTTTCTTCATATTAATAAACTACAAGCAAGTCAAATATGGCCTGCAAACTTGTGACACGAGAGGGAAGAATTACTGTTTAAAGTAATAAAAAGAAATCTCTGGCAGGCTCACTCAAATATCTATACACCATCTGTTTCATCTTGCACGGATCAAAAATGAAAATTTAAATCAATATGTCTTCTTGTGCTTTAAATAACTGCACAATTTTAAAGCAGGATGAATGAATATACGTTTTCAAGATTCTTGATACTCTCACTGTATCATGCATGGAGGTCATTTCCACTCATCTATGCTACAAATTATTCTACAAACTTAGAGCAAGCAAAACATTGAACTGAAAGTTTAGCAAGCCACAAGTTGATTATGAATTCAGGATCATGCCACCATCCAAAAAATGAAAACCTATTGAAATAACTATAAAGCTTCATAAAGAAATTAGGGAATTTGACTCTTACAGATATTTTCCCTGAAGTTTCTTACAAAACTCAGCACAAGCAAGCTGTTTGTTTCTGAAGCAAAGGTTCCTTTCTGTAATTCAGACAAGAACACTATCTAGTGACCTTTTCAAAGTCAGAGCCAACAACTCAAGAGTTGTACAGTTTTGCCAACCATCTTCCAAGTTACTGCACATTGACAAGAAATGTAAGGACAATCTGCCATTTCACAGTGGTAATTTTGTTTATTTATAATAGTTTTGAAGTATTGAATGTGTTGCAATTGCTAGAAAAAAGATTGCAAAAGTGCAATTTTCTTAAATATGGCTCCTAGGTAGATTGGATAAAGTGAATTAAAAACCAGCCTCTGTCTGAGGAGTCTACCATGAAGCAGAAGCATCACATTTCCTCAACTGGATCTGAAGCTCTCTTATCGGTGGCCTAAAAGTATAGCATCAACCTCTTAAAGATACTTTCTCAGCATAACTGGGAGAAAAAAAAATTCTGTACTGGAAGATCAGGCAAAAGCATCTTCAAAGTGATGTTATATACAAGCAGAAGAAATCAGTTAGATTGCTGAATCTGATTCTTGGAAATCCCTTTTGGTTTAAGGTCATAACAGAACTTGGAAGATGACAATGGTTCTATTCTGCTGTATACCTCCCTTTGGAAAAGCTGTAAGAGGAAGGCAGACTTCACTCATGTCCAAGTGGATAGGAAATACTTTCAAGAATCTTCATTATCTGCAATATACTTTTTATTTCATTAGGGGCTTGAGTGTTTTTTTCTGCTTTATTTGTTTTGAGATTTCTACTTCTAGAGGTCTTTTAAGAACTTGGTGACAACTGCAAAAGCTCCTAAAGTCTGAAGGGAAACCCATCAGCTTGGCTGCTTCCAAGCCCAGTACTGCTGTGCACAGGTGTGATGTTTGCTGTCAAGCAAAACTATTACTCACCACGTGTGACACTAGGCAGCTTTGCAATGATTATTTACAATGTATGTGACTGTTTCTAGTTTTTTTTCTTTTTTTCATATAAAAGAAATAACCAAAGACTACCAGAATCCATAGCACTCCTTCCACAGGAAAGGGAAGACAAATGATGGCTACCTTTTTATTTGACAAGTACTTCAATATTCAATAATGGAAAAAGTTACTCTGCTTTTTCTCTTATTGTGAGCAAGTCTGCCAAGAACACCATTTAGTTCATCAGACTCTATACTGAAAGCATGATAAATGTTATTGTGCCTGACAATATCTTGAGACACCAAGCCCTGAAACAAATTTAACTTTTTAATGAATGCTTATATCCATAAAAATGGATGTATTTGAGCACAAGCAGGTTTAGTAATCAAATACTTCTTCCTTCTGGTACTACTCAAATGTTTAAGTCTGCAGCAAGCTGATATCATTGCACTATGTTGACATTAAAAGAAAAGTTGCTGATTTACTGGCATTTATTTTCCTCTTCCCCATCTGCACACAGAGAAAACTCTATTGTGTGTATGATTAATTTATCACAAGTGATTTATGCAGGAATATAAGTTATCCATATACGTATAAAAAACTTAGAGGCTGAAACTTTACAACAATCACAAATAATATATGCAGAGAGACATAAATAAGCTCAAGGAAAGAAAAATGCTGGGAAGTGGGGAAAATTACACTTGATGTCAGATATCTTTCTTTGCATGTTGATTCTGGAACTGCTTTTATCAGTTGCTTTTAAGTTCAGGTTGATAGGGACTATATACTACATTAAAATAAACATTAACTTCACTAAAAAAAAATTAGGAATAGTATACATCTTGAAGAATCCTTAATGCAGCTTTAACCGTCCATATTAACACAAATATCAGTACATGACAGTCCTGGCATTTTAGATGTTGTTGCTGTGTTCATGCCTAAAATGTAGCATCTGCATAGATTGTAAAGTATCTGGTGGACCCTGAATTAAAACAATGAATTCACATGAAGAACTGTTTAACATCAAGCATCTGCTGTTCAAGAGGATCTACAGCAGATTCAAGGAAAAAAGGTTTTCTGTTAATGAGTATCAGAGAATATTCTCCATAATACCTGTCAAAAATTCTACTTTCTCCAATTATCTGAAAATAATCAAAGGCTCTGGATAACTACTTTTACCTATCTAAATTGTTGAGGTCAGTAAAGAGAATATCAACACATCATGCACATTTTTACTGTAAAATTATGAAGTGTTTTTATGTTTCTTATTTTAAACGAAATATGTATTTACATTTTTCAGATGGAAAAAAATAGGAAGATGACTACATTGAAGACTAGAGGAATATTCAAACTCTCAGTGTCTACCAAGTTGTATAATAGTGCTTACTTATTTCACATCTTCATATATGAATAGCAAGCTATTGCAGAAAATAACTATGAAAGAAGTTAGAACCAGAAAGGACTGTTAGAATAAAGATACACAAGCACATGTTATAAATAAAATATCTTTTAAAAGGTCTACAATAACAATACCTGTTAGTGTCCAGAACTTGGTGGTTACTAGATTGACTGAAAGATTGTCCTGCCAGAAACTGAAAATTCATCTTATATAGGCAATACACTGTAATGTTTAAATAGTTACAATTAATGACTAAGACACATAAAACAAGTATATTTCATTAGGCAGCTGAATCCAGTGCACATTAACAAAACTAGATCCACTGAAAAGCATTTACAATCTCTTCAAGTAGCCCCCAAAAGCTGTGGCCTTAATTCTACAGTGCTACTATAGAGTCTGAAGGATAGTAAACTGAAATATGTTACTATCTTTTAGCAATAAATAAATAAATTATGGCACAAAGATTTGGAGTCTTTCTAATTCTCATTGTATCTCTAACAGCTGGTGCGGTTGCCAATTCATTAGTGTATGTAATCGGCTCCAAGACATATATTCTTGAAATACTGAAATTAACATTCGCACACACATTATGTGGAAGAATCACATATCTCTTGTCCTTTATCGAGGGGAAAAGAGATATGACACATCTTCTAATAGAATCATAGAATCCATGTAACATTAAACTTTTTTTCCAGACAAGAATACTGAAGAATGAGTTTTCTTACATAAGAAAACAGTTCTATTGAGATAAAAACCAAATGGTAAACTATTTGTGGGTTGTCTCAGAAACTGATGGACTTTCACCCATGGTTTAAGAGAACAAGTAAATAAATGCTTTATTCATTTTTATAGCCAGGCAACATATCAAACATTTCCACATGTCCTGATCAATTAAATTACTAGTGCATGTGAATAATGAGCCATGTGCTTTATTATTTTTCAGAACAGAACTCAGCAGCCTGTAGTTCAAGATGTGAACCTCATACAATACTAGTCCACAAAAACATCTGTCATTTTTCTTATCAGTAAAGTGTGTTTCAGCTGACAGAAGCACAGAAAAAAGTGATTTCTTTGTCACATCGCCAAAGGAGGTTCAGGTTGCATATTAGGAAGAATTTCTATACTGAAAGGCTTGTCAGGCATTGGAACAGGCTGCCCAGGGAGGCGGTTGAGTTGCCATCCCTGGAGGTGTTTAAGAGATGGGTGTATGTTGCCTTGAAGGACATGGTTTAGTGGTGTTGATAGGGCTAGGAAAAGGTTGGACTTGATGGCCTTGAAGGTCTCTTCCAACTGAAACTATTCTATGATTCTATGATTCTCTCTCTCTCTATAAAGTACACTTTATTATGGGCACTCATGCATCTTCCATATGCATGGTCAATTAACAAAAATAACAAATTAATTAAAACTAAATATGACAATTTTTATCTACTTTCAAAATAAATTGGAATATCAGCCTCATCTTAGTGTTCATTCTCAATGCAGCTTTGTCTCATATTTGCTAATATAAACATTTCAGTATTTTACTGTCATTACTGGTTGGGGAGCCCTCATATTGTACATCTATTTGCAGTAAAAAAGGCAGCAGGCCGTATAGTTGCATACATCAAAATAAAATATGTTTTTAAGAACCGTTCCTGAATTTCATTATCAATACTGATATTGACTGAATCTTCTAAGTAGCCTAGATGTAATGATCACTGTGAGTACATTCTCCAGGTTGCAAATGTTTCTGGGCATTTTCTCAGGGATCATTGGTGGACTCATGGGAATGTTATGAGGTACTTGTGTGTACCTGCTGCTGCCATATAAGGAGCCACTGAAGTAGCTGTCCCTTCATTATCAGAATCTTGGAGCTCTGCAAGTGTCAGGCTGCAGGGAGTCTCTTGAGCCTCTGGCTGGTCTCCTAGCCTGCAGGAGTTGTGTAGTTGTCAAGAGGCTGTGCTTCCTTGTGGAAGATCTGTGGGAAAACACCATCAGACTGTACAGCATCAGAGAAAATGAGAAACAGAAGGACTAGATGTTCTCTGAGACTTTGCAGCTTCAAAAGCCCAAACTGTCAGTTGTAGGGGAGGGAAAGGATGAGCTTATGGCTATGAATCTGGAAAGTGGAAATTCCCATGATGATGAAGCTATATTGCCCCCCTACTTCTATGGCTTTGTTGGATTTTAAAAGTAGTGTTTATGTTATAAAGTGTACCAACAACTACATCAGGGGTCATAATGGTCTTACTCTGGGGTGCCAAAGAGGTGCTACTCTAGCTTACTTCAGTAATTTGACTCTTCACATTTACTACAACGCTTAAGAAAGTCCCCGTCTTGCTATGGTGTTTCAGGCGATCCAATATCAGCTATCTACATGGGATCCAGCCTAGCCTACTCTTCTTTCTAGCCATATATAAAGGTTTCCCTGTTCCTTGAAATTGCTCATGAGTCGAAATTGCTCATGAGTCGAAATTCCTGATAAGCTGAAATTGCTCATAGGAACACTTTTCACTCCTCCTCGTATAAATCTGGAGAGAGGGATCCTAAGAGTAATTCCTGACCCCAAAGTTGAAGCCTTGGTTCTATCAGAATTCAGTAACTATACAATCATAATTTTAATATTAGGCATCCTTTAAGTAGTTTTTGACTTGAAGATTATTTTTTAAAAAATGGAAAACCCCCTCAGATTCAAGTACTTCCTGTAATTAGAAACAGAGACTGAATCTAAAGTCCTTTGGATGTACTGGGCATCTTTTTGTAAAACTCTTTCTACTGCAAGCTCTTCAAATTATCTTTTTATTTTGTTTTTGTTAAGTTTAGCAAAATATTGGTGCCTAGATAAGCATGACCTTACATAAACATGGCAGTTATAACATGCTCATTTGCTGTATTCCTAAATGCAAGTGATCTTTGAAATGGAATTAACATGACTTAGCTCAAAAATTGCATTTCCTTTTTTTTTTTTTTCCTACAGCTGAACATAATTATTATGGTTCCAAACAAGATTAATCAAAATGAACATTATAGAGTGGTTTAAGTGAATTTAAAGAGTTCTCTAATCTCAGTCGTGGAAAAAAAATCACATTTCAGATAATCCCTTGAAGAATATTGCTTGAAATTTATAAAGGACACATGTCAACACAAACTCTCAAAACCTGACAAGACATCAGTCATCTGGAGAGTGAAAATTACAGTGTGCTAAAAAGTGCATAGTTGCTTTCGTTACTGTGCATGCAGAGGTTGAATTTTTAAGACAGAAAATAAACCCCCAAAATTCCCATATTGACTAACAATTAGATGATCTAGGAAATAAAATTAATTACTTAAAAAATAATAAAAATAACACCTTAATCCTTATGTTTCACTTCTGAACAAGGGAAAACTGCAGCTCTCAACATTCACACTAAAATTTCTTTTTTGAGTTTGCTTTACTATCAGTAGCATGTTTTTCTTACAGTTGATTGGATTATGACTGAATACAGCAGGGGTGACAGTGGTAATAGATTAAACAAACTATTCAAAAACCTAAGTAAATGCCAAAGATTGTTTTAGGCATAGAGATTACAGCAATTATTTTTCCTAATTTAATTTGAAATCTCAAAGGGCAGCTGGTTTGGAGCATTCTTAACCAAAAAATCTGAAGTAGAGCATGGACTTTCATCTCTTAATTTGACTTAGTGATTTGATCTCAGCTTTATGGGGAAAAAAAAAATTGCTTACTAGTTCCTGGTGTTCTTAAAGGTTTAATACTAGACATTTTGATTCATGTTACAGAAGAAGTAAGTCTCTTCTGGGAACTTTTATTTTTAAAAAATTACACTTGTAACCTATTGTTAAACTCCTGTCATTTTCATCTAAATATTGTTTCAAAACTGAAGTTTCTCAGTTTAAGAGTTTATGTCTATTACTTGTGCTCTTATCAGGAGGAGGGGACTGCAGGTGTGTGTGGCTTTGGGGTGTTTTTTTTCCCTCCCCAAACATAACACAATAAAATTCTTCCCAAAATAAGGAATACAGACCACTGCCTTAGAGAGCTGAGACTGACTAAGGCAAATCTTTTCCAGCATCCAGATAAAGAACAGATTTGTCAGTTTGCATGCTTATGAGTAGAAATACAAATATAGACTGTATAGGAAGTAAAAATAAGCTTCTATTCTATTGAAAAGGATGACTAACTAATTTTTTAGTCTTAAGTCTCAGAACAGTTATAATTTCTCCTTAATTTACTAAAGATAATTTTCAAAAATATGAGATGTCTACAGATAATCAGCACACAAATTTAATTGCAGTCCAGACTATAAAAGTCTGCCTCACTTTTCTTCAAGTAGTTATCTACTGCTCTGTGTTTAGTAAATATATTACCTATTATTAGGAACTAATTCAGGGACTAGAATAGCCCATGAGCCATTCTAATAAACACTGTAAAAGGAAGATGATAAGCCTTACTCAAAAAATGCAGGGATTTGTCACAAGAAGTTGAACGTAAGCATGCAGAAAATTAGGTGAGAAAGAGTAAACAGTGAAATGGATTATCTCTCTATTTTTACTATCTTTGAAGGTTTATTTGCCATGCAGAAGGTCAACACCTCTCTGTTTCCAACAAATTTCTAGGCCAACCTTTCATCCTAACTTTACTGCTGAATTGAGACAAATGTATAGATTAAGAAACTGTAAGGAAACAGTAAATCAATAGTGGTCAGCATGATTTGAAGCACTTAAAGCAAGCACAAATCATTATCAGTCTCAAGAATTTACCAGATTGTATCAGTATGATGTACTGCAGATCAGAACACTGTTAACCAACTTACCAGAAATAATAAAATTAATAATATTAAAGATGTAACAAAAGTGCTAATTTACAGACAGGAAAAGAAAATACTAAGTAAAATTATGTCAGTTCACAGTACAACTTTCAATGTAATTCCTAATGGATCATACCAACAGTACATCAAAACGAACAGCAATAGTCAAAATAATCTAAAATTAAATTAGGAGCTATGTAAGATCACTTATCTTACAGGTGAAGATCGTTGAGTTTTCACATTAATAGTTAAGCAGTGCTGGGAATAGGATGTTTCCTATAATTGTAGATCTCTACAAATAAATACATCTTAGATTAATAGAATACTAACACTGGAATTTCTAATCATTACTCACTTGTAGGCAAAACAATCCATACCAACATACTTAATAAAAATTTGCAAATCTGATTGGACATTATATTCAATTTTCAGGAAAATCAAGAGTGCATCAAAGATTTTAATGAATACCGGACTGTCTTAGCACCATTACTTAGAGGCAAGGTGATTTCTGTTATACACCAGATTTCACAAGTTGTCATGTTCTGATGCAGTGAGCTTTCTCCATAAACAACAACATAAGATAAAAGGGACAGTTTAAAACAGTATTTAAGCTTATTTTCTCTTCTGAACCAGAAGTTCAACAGAATTCAATAAAGGCAGGATTTGGCTTTCTTCAAAGAAATTGTGAAGTGTTGTGTTGCTTAGACTTTAGAAAAATATTGTAATGAATACTGTCTCCACACAGCTCGCCTTTCAGAGTATGAACTTGAAATATATAGCTTTAGTCACTTGATCTACATAAGCAATTAGGTAAGATGAGTTTTATAGTGCAATGGTCAGGTGGAAAGTGCCTGCAGAAATGGTTTGTTTTCAGTATAGTTTACATGACACTTCTTCTGTTTTATTAGAACCATACCTATGATAACACATTATGTTGGTATTTCGAAGTTACAAAGCCTCCTGAAGAATCCTCTGGCACAGGTGTTAGTCATCTGTTTCTACGGAGTTTAAATTAGAAACGGATCATCTTTCATTGACATAGAATCAGAATCATAGAATCATAGAATGGCCTAAGCTGGAAGGGACCTTAGAGATCGTTTTAATCCAGCCTCCCTGTCACCAGGGACGCCACCTGTCGACTAGATCAGGCAACACATGGGGACAAAGGGGAATCGAACCCGCGACCTTGACATTAGCGCCACGCTCAACTGCCTGAGCTAACATCTGCAGGTTTTCCAATGACTTCAGATGTCTATCATGCTGTTGCTTAAAGAAATGTGCAGTACACCACTGATGTGAACAAGGAAAGTTTTGTAGCTGTACCTGAACAATACTCTCATCATTTTTTCCTAAAATGGATTCCTTTGCTTGAAAGTAATATGAAAATGCAATGCTTCAGTGCAGAGGCACTTACTTCAGTGGCAGACAGTTCTCTTAAACCATGAACACCAAAGAGAAAAATTCCTATTGCACATTAAACAGAAATAAGAAAGGGAAATTAAAAGAAAAGAAGAAAAAAAAAGCATGGCTGGTTCTCTTCCTTTCTTACCTCCCGTGAAACTGCTTCTTTGTTCCAGAAGCAATACAGCTCTCTTATATATCCTATAGTTGAGTCCAAAAAATTCCATTTCAGCAGCCAAAATGAAATAGTAAATCTGATTTTTTATTCCACACACATAAGTTAGGAAGCAAAATTACCAAACCATATTGAAAGCTGAATGAATATAGCTGTATCCTAGATAGCAGACATGAAGCTACACTAATTATAACACTAAATGTTTAGGCACCTTCTTTATCTCGTAGAACACGGCAAAATCCTTTTAAAACCAAGAAACTTCATTCCAGTTCCTCGTGTTTTCCCTTCAATGTCAGACAAAAGAATTACTTAATTCATTTACCATACAGCAAATCTGAAACTCCAGGTTATTACACAGCAACGGATTTCACAAGCCTTCAAGGCTTGCATAGACTAGTGACTCAACCTAAGCTGTGATTCCTAACAGTCCTGCTGATTCCACAATAGAAAGTGCTCATAACTGTAAAGGTGTTTGGTCCTGGATAAATAAGGTACCACTTACGCATTTCTTACTTACATTACAGCAAGGGCTTACAAGGTGACAGGGTTAGCTTCTATTGGGAGAAAAAAAAAAATAAATCTGAGATATAAGAATTTAATTTTTGTTGATTCCCCCCCCCCCAAATAAACCCTTTAATATGCACATATATATAGGAAGATCAAATATTCGTCATGCCTAAAAAAGAGCATTTTATTTTCAAAAACTAAGAAAGAGAAGGATCTAAGGCTAACTTTCCAATCAAACCTCCTCCAAATTAGATTTTTATTTTTTTTATGTGACATATTGCAATCATTATCTGGATAAGGATACAAAAAATCATCTACATCATTAAGTATAAAATACTTACATCTTTAATTCAACGTCTTTAACATGTCAGACATTAGGTTCCATTTTGTATATTCTACCAGTTGTTACATTTAATTAATCAGCATTGGCATGGAATTTTTTTTTTAAAAAGAAAACTTCTTATTTTAGCCCAAGTTGATTTGATGCAAATAAGTAAGCCTACTAGCAGAAATATTTAAACAAGAGTCTAAGTGAATACTAAAATATAATCCTGAAAGGCAAATTCAGGATATTTAAACATATTTAATAATATTTTGAGGGCTTATTTTATTAAACTATTCACTGCAAAAAAAATCATTTCTCATACAGGACTTTATGGTGAAGTGATCACACAAACACATTATTAAGAAGTTACTTTGTCATAATTTTGGATATCTTGGTCTTATCTATGAAAAATTATTTTGTTAAAAATACAATGCTCACCAGGTTATAGTTTCTGCCAGCGGCAGACCAAAGGCAAAAAAACCCTCTAAAAGTCATTCAGCTTTGTCATAATACGTCTTTCACAGAAAATCAGTATGCACAGATATGTTTCAGTATACATAAACATGTTTCTTCTAAACGTTATTTCCTCACAGAAGAAAGTATGAGTTTTCATCTTTCACTTGTATCAGAATGTCTTTTAATAATAAAAATAAAAATAAAAATAAAAA
>NW_009726720.1:0-16960 GCF_000703405.1 Apaloderma vittatum
CCACCAGAGCCAGGGGACGCCTGTGACCGGGGCGACTCTTCTCACTGCCACTGTGTCGCAGGTCCCTCACAGCTGCCAGCCCCTTCTCCCCTCTGAACCCCTGTTCCCCCATCTCCCTCCCCACAGATCCCATCAAATGGTGGCCATAGCAACTTTGCTTGGTGTAATCATCTTCCTCTCCGGGGACTTTTCTCCCTCTGGAGCACCACAAAAGGGACAGTGGGAGGGGTGGATGAGATAATGGTCTCCTGCATGCAGCAGAGCTGGTTGTGCTGCTCGCTAGTAGCTCTGTGGGTGCTTGGTCTTGCTAGACCTGCTTCTCTCCCTGGGTCCCATCAGTAGGATGGGTGGGTGTGAGGTGGCAGGAAAACATTTGCAAAGGTCCCAGAGGTTCATCCAGTAACATATGTAACAGGCTGGGAGATCTCTGAATGGGGAGAAATTCTGCTCTTTGCATGATTTATAGGACTTTAACAAGAATGAGTAACATGCCTAAATAATTGTGAGTTTTGTCAATTTTTTTAAAAGTGATAGATACATTGGCAAAGAATACAGTCTCCCTGCATGTCACCTAGCCCGTTAGCAAAAGAAATGCCTGCAAAAGGATCCTTATGGACATTTCTTTCTGGGAAATGTGGGATTTTTTCTCCCTTCCCCTGCCCACACCAGGTCTCCAAGGCAGCAGGAGGCTGTCACTTGTGTAGGTGCTCCGACTCCACATACCAGGGTTGGATTTGTGGACATCCAACAGAATCCCAACAGGGCTTCTGGAGGTGCTTGGCTAAGTGATCCTGGGTTGCCATGGGACACACCTGTCAAAGACCCACCATGGAAGGCAGAGTGTAGAAATGTAGTGCAGTCTCTGGCTGGGAAGGTCTGAAACACGTGTGCCCTCAGCTCACCTTTCTGCCAGTCCCGATGAGGGTCTTTCTAGTTCTGCAGAAAGTCTCCTGCTGACCTTGAGGGGAGCAGAGAGGTATTGCTATGAAGTACCTGGTCTACGTGGAAAGGGGGGTTACGCTGGTGCTTAAGGGGTGTTTGAGCTCCTAGGCACAGGGACTCAGTAAACCTCTTTGTTACCGAAAAGTAACTAACATCTCAGCTACCTTGCCAGTAAGATTCAGATGCAAATCACCTTGTGGCACATCCCCATTCAGCTCTGCTCTCTGGTAACCTTCACAGATGCTCTTTGGAGATGAGGATCTGATCTCCAATAGCCTATTCCTCTCAGCTTCCCAGGCTGGAGGGGTGAAGAGGGATGGTAAGTCTGTCCAACCCTGCCTCCTCTGACTTTTCCTGACCTGGCTGTGCATCACAGAATTTGCTGTATGGATTTCCAAAGGGTGATGAAGGCCATGCTATGAAGGATACCTTCTCCAACTCTTATTTGTCAGGCAGGGCTGGTGGTTTTGGCTTGCAGTACTTTTAAAGGTCTTAGTCTGAGGCCTCAGGCTACAGAAGCTGCAGGTGATGGAACAAGTAGCTGGTTAAGGCTGCCACAGATAACAGCCAGGAAGCTGCTAATTCATGCAAGCCACCCTGCTTTCTGCTGCAGATGCTGTCATCACATGGCTTGCTTTTTTGTTTCAATTTACAAGAAGAGACAAAGCAGTTGGTTCTCAATGCCCTTCAGTTACGAGTGGACATTTCTGACACCTTCAGAAAGTGCTGTGCACTGCCACTGTGATCCTATTACCCCACTGCTCTGCTCCCAGACGTGTTATATTTAGAGTTCCCATCCTGCCTTGGGCATTGCCAGGCCTGCGGTATCTACACAAACAGTCCTGCTGGGATGCTGCAAATCTCCCTTCAGCTGCAAGAGCCAGTGTGTACCCTCTGTATCTTTAGCCCTAAGAAGCCAGTCAGAAATGCTGGAGCTGACAGTCTCTGAGCAGAAACAGCCCCAAAGCCCAGAAGCAGGGCTAAATTCTCCCAGTTGAGAGCTCTCCTTCCTCCCATCGCTACCACTGGGAGGAAGAGGCTGGTTTCCAGAGCTCAGCATGCCTGGGATTGATTGGCCCAGATGTGGAGGTCACCAGGAATGATCAGAAATTACGGGGCAAAAGTGCAGTTGATGGAAACTAAAACAGTTCAGTTTTGGCAAAGGAAGGATGACTAAAGATCTTCCTCAAGCTCTCTGTGTCTTTTTTGTTAGAATGCAGCCTGATGCAAGTGGAGACCTGTATGTTGGGAATCAGTATGGTCCTAAAGGAGCTGCATGGATGCAAGGGCACCTTATGACTTTTATCCCCCAATATAGGCATGGCCAGGTCAAGCTTATGGTTGGTCTCTTCACTAAGCAAGCACCTCACTGGCATCAAGAAAAGGTGAAACTCCTAAATGATATGAAAGGTGACCTCAATGGCAAGAATAGCATTGGTCTGGCTTCTTCGTAAAACATGAAACTGCAGCCTCCAAGCTGCATCTGATGAACAGAATGTGAGCAGAAAAAACCTGAGTCTTAAAAGCACCTCCAGTTTGTCCAACGGACATCCGGGTACATTGTACTGCTCTGGCCTTACTGCAGAATAAATCTATGATAGTGAACCTTGAAGCACAAGTGGACAAACATCTCAGTATGAAAAAAATCCACATCCTGCCTTTGTAGAGGTCATTTCACTGAAAAGCAAGAAGAAAATCACTCTTTTTTGATTTCCAAGGCTTGCTGACAAACCAAGAAAACTTTATGACCTGGACTGCTCACTAGATAAGACCTAATATTAGTTAATTCATTAATGATAGCAAATAAAAACTCCCCACTACTATGAGACTTACAGCAAAGCGTGACAAGCCTCCAAACTACATCACGTGATAGGTGGTGCTGAATCTGTGACAGAGACTCACAATCCATGTTTTTCAGGGGCCAGTGGAAGAAGCAAGATGAAGAAGAGACTTGTCTTCAGGTTGTAGTCAGAAGAGACAAAACTGAAAACAGTGCTGCCATGAGGTGGTATTTTTTGGAGAGGGGGCACTGTCTTGTTTGAACATCTCAGATTCATGTCACGTGATCATCTGAAGGTAATGTCATTTGTAAGAATAACTCAGGTTGGTGCAAGCCCACTAAAAGTCTGCAGGGGTGCAGCATTAACACCCTGAAGTAGCCATTTGTCCCAAGGAGATGTTGTCCTGGCCTAGCAAAGCAGAATAACGAAAGAACCCATCTGGGCTCTCCAGCACTGAGCCAGATATAAGGAAAACCGTTTTTCACTTGCAGCTTGAGCAAATCTCACAGGGCTGCCATGGGCAAACATCAAACATGGGAACCCACAACTCCTCTTTTATGGCATCGTTTGTCAGAGCAGAGCTTCACTTCCATTACTGACATGTCCTCTATCTGTCGAAAGGACAGCTTTCCAGGATGCTTGAGAACATCCATTCTCTTTTATAGCATACGCCATTCAGGTTGCTGGCATATGCTGCCCATTGAAATAAATGGAGCTTGTCACTCTTGGATGTGTTCCTTGGAAATAAACGGTCAAACAAATTAGAACGCTGAGCCATGAAAATCCTTGTCCTTTTGAAAAATCTGTGCTGGATATAGCTCAGTGCCTCTGGTTCTGGTTTCCTTGGACGTTTTGGTGATGTTTTTTGCTTTCCTCTAGTCATGTTTGCTTTCTCTGGGCGGTGGGATTGAGGTTGTTTTAATAATGAGTCAGGAGCTTTGAGGCTGCTGGCAGGAACAGCCTGCAACTGGGGAAGGTAAAAAAATAGTTTCCCTTCTGGGTCATGAACAGAGTGTACCAGGGCTACTGTGTCTGGATGCAGGGCCACCCTGGCACAGGTCTGCTGGCATTTGTGGGACAGGCAGGCCCCCTCTGTTGCTTCCTTGCAAACCACAGAATCATGGAATGGTGTGGGTTGGACATCTGGAACTGTCTCTGGGACTGGCTGCTCTGTTTAAACTAGCAATCTTCAGCCTAGCTAACGGTTGAAAACTATGGCTTTGGGACAAAATCCTGATTCTCTTCACCTAGTTGTAGCATTTGGCTCATGCCCCTTGGTCTCCGTTTTGACTCCAGTCTTTTTCTTTGCCTGTGAACTAGAGGAGCCGTGACACGAAGATCAAGCTCTAGCTGCTGCTGTAAAAAGCTCTGTGCCGTCATGAGGGTGTTCAAGACTCTTCACAGTCATGTTTTCTTGACATCTCCAGAGATCATCCTTGCTATGTTAGTTAATATTCACAGCTCTCTTGGGGTTAGGATGTCTTGGGAGATGGAGTCGATGTAGAGTTTCTGAAGGCAGAAGGGACCACTGTGAGCATCTCTCTGCAGGTTGAAGGCCACAGGACTTCCCTATTTGTTTCCTACTTTTTTGCATTTTTCAGAAATAATGTTTGTACTGGGTCTAAACACTGGTGGTGGTAGAGGATTCACTATGAATCTTGGTAAATTACTCCACCAGCCATTTCTCCCCATTCTCCCCACTGTTGAAAACAATGATATGGAAAGTGAGCATGCAGACCTTCAGTATCCAGCCCTGAGATTTTGTTGTATCCTGGCCCCTTGGATTGAGTTCTTTATTATCAGGTTTAGGTAGGGATTTTGTAAACAGGTGTGTGCTGTGTAGCTGTTAGGCCTGTGTACACCAGTTATTAGCTTAGACTTTCTGATCATGCAAAGCCGAGGCACAGCTATTGCTACGGCTCTGGTCAGACGTCTGGAAATTTTAGACAAATGGGAAAATTCCACATGGGTAACTATTTCAGGCAGAAAGAGAAGACATGCCTGAGTAAACCTAGACATCTGTCAGTCCTTCCTAGGTCAGTATTCTTTAGTAGTGGCCATATCAATTCTGCAGCTTTCTTAATGTTGAACAGGTGTGAAAGCCTTGTCATCATGCAGAAGAGACTGAGCCTGATTTACTTTTAAGGTGGTTCAGGTCTGGGATATTTTCCGTTCTTTCTGTCCATAATCCTAGTCCAGACATTAAATGCTTAGCATGCCAAGCTCTGAATATAGAACAAGAAATACATAATCATGCTTTTTTAGTGTGTCTATAGGATCCTAATGCATCCTGGATGCTCCTGGGACATGTGTATTAGAAATCATGCCACACTAAAATCACAGAAAACACATATAAGAACCCAAGAATGGCCACAGTGCATTAGATCAAAGGTGTCTTATTTTCAGCAGTACCAAAAAGGGGTGCCTGGGAAACCTGTGAGAATAACATAAATATACGGTGATACTGCCCCCAAATACTCTCCTGACATCCAGTTAATTGCAGTTTAACGCACTGGATGAACTTTTCTCCTACGAGTCTGTGTATTCATGTAAAATTCCAGCTCCATAATGTCCAATGGCAAGGAGTTCTCTGTGAGCCGTGCAATTTAGATAAATACATAAAGAGATGCTTGTAAACATGTTTGCAATTGAATTAGCCAAGTTTGCTGTATTACTATGGCTTCTACTGCTGATGAGTACATGAAGAGTAGTGTTGAGTATGTGGGCAGTAGTGCCTTATGTTTTCAATGAATGTGTTTGGTTAAAGCATAAATAGCGGGTGGATCATAGCCAGTTAGGGAAAAGAGGAGGAATCTCTGACTGCCTGAGTAGGGGGAAGCAGCTGATCACCTTTAATTGACCCGGCTCAGGGTCTGCAAATGCAGCAAGTCATGCACACAGAGCCATGGAAAGTGCCTGTGTGGAGCAGGAACTAAAGGGCTTGTCAAAACAAGCCAGAAACGGATCTAATTCGTAACCTTTGCAATGTGCTAACAAGTCACACACACACAAATGACTGGTGAGTTGTTTGCAAATTAAGCAGGACAAATGGGAGGAACTTGGTGATTTTGATACCCGCCTGATGTGCAAAATAGGGTGTGTGGGCTCGTGCAGCTCCCAAACACCCGTGGCAGGGGTGCAGCAGTTAATGAACTGAGGGAAGGCAGGCACGGTGTGCTTTGCCACCGAGGACCTTACCTGTGCACATGTGTGCAACTGCTGGCTGCCAGGGTGAGCGAAGAAAAAGTGGATGTCAAGTCTAGATGGCAGCCAATGCATCTGTCTTCTGTCTTTCACTCCCCCACTGTTGAGGTGGAACTTGGCTATTTTTAAATCTGGTGTCTGTGTGTGTAGCCAAGGGGAATGCTCTTTCTTGTGAAAAAGGGGAAAAAAAAGAAAAGGCAGTTTTGAAGCCACCTGCATTCCATGAGCAGATATTTCTTCCTCTGTTGATGCCACGCACTCCAGCCCCCAGGTCTCTTTTCTTCACTTGGGGGTGCATGGGGGTGATAGTGTGTGTAGAGGAAGCCAGGACTTCTTGAGTTTAAGCCCAGACTCACAACCAAGCCAGAAAGTGATCTCAAACAATTTCATTTCTCCATGCCTCAGCTCTGTCCCCATGAAAGAGGGAGTTCCTAACTTAATGCAGAAGTAACAGTGTGAAGCAAGGTGACTGTGTCTGAGATCCCTGGATGAATGCTGACAGGAAAGGGAAGGCCAGTGCTAATTAGAGTCAGCTCTAATTATGTTCGCACAATGAAAGTTGTAGCACTCTTCCTCATATCCCTCCCTGGCTTGTTGCACTCCCTGTGTTCTCACTCCCTTGTAAACAAGGTATAAAGCTAACTGATTGGTAATGAAAAAGCGTAATGAAAATTCAAACTTTAATGGCTAGAATGAGCAGCAAGGGTATCGCTAGCATGCAGAGCATTCAGGGGCACAGACCGATCAATTTATTTCCACTTGCATAACTTGAGCCAGCTGTAACTGGCTTTACAGTGGCTGCTGTGAGTTGTATGGTCATTCCTGGCACAGGAGGCAAATTGGTTTACTCCAAGAGGTCGCCCAGGCCTAACAAATTGGTTTTCTATTAAAATCTTTCCAGGGAATACAATCAGATGTCTAAAAAGCCATTCCCACCCCATACAGGTTCACACCACACCCTAGGCTCCATCTCTGTGCAGGCTTTAACCTCCTCTGCACGCCAGCAGCTGCTTCTCCCTCAGCCTCCAGACCTCTGGCTCTCTAGTCCTGAGCATATGAAAGGTGGCGTGGGGTCTCCTGCATTCTCACTCATCTCCACTGACCACTTGCCCCCCATGCTGCTGAGGTTAGAGTCTATTATCTTTTCAGGATTTCTTCATCAACTCAGATCATTCCTATTTGTATCTAGGGCAATGCCTGCTGTTTATAGGAACTCTGCTAAAGTCTCTCAGGGCGGTAACTCTCTACAGGCATATACACATACACATATGTATTGAGAGAGGCACATTTGTAAGGCTGCTTCTCTAGACTCCTCTCCGTCTCCAGATTTTCTGCTTGTCTTCTCAGGCAAACTTCACTTTAGGGAAGAAGGAAACAAAAAAGCAGAAAAAATGCGTGACTGTGAAATTGCATGTTATAATTCACATTCTCATTTACTCTTCTGTGGCCTGGGTGTTCACCTCTGCAGATTTAGGATAAGTCTTATATCTGGTTAGGGATTCTGGATTTCTTCTGGAGTCACGATTATGTAAAATTACAGCATCACCTTACAAAAGTGCTTCTAGCCCTTCTGGTTTTCAGATGAATTTGAAAATATGCCTCTAAAGTGTTAGATACAGAGTAGTCTAAATATGTATGTGGTGTCCTGAAGTCAAAACTCTACAAGATATGAACTAACCTGCATCATTTTGATGGGATCTAATTTCATCGTGCACAGTTACTCGCAAGATTTTTAATCAGACTAGAGATCATAGCAGGACCCTGTAAAGCACTTAAAAGCCCACATGGCTTAGCAAGTGTGTGCATTTCCAGGTGGTGAAAAGTGCCTGATGTTGAAGGCCATTGGGCAGAAGATGCTTCCACTTCTGCAGATGGTAGTTAAATGTTCAGCTGCATGTTCAGCTCCCCTTCAACTCCCTTTCTTATCACTGCCAGGGCTCTGCCCACTGCCCCAAGAAACTCTTGTTGAGTTAGTTTGGTATAATACCACCTGCTCACAGAGAAGATTTCTACCCATTGATCTCAAAGTGTTTTTAAAGGGTGAATAGCTTCACTGGTCTTGCTCTGTGGGCTAGAAGAAATCTGGTAGAGAACAGATGATAACATGATCCAATCCTCTCTCCACCAAGACTCAAAATCCATCAGGAGTTTGTATGCAGGAGGAGAACAGGCCCCTGCTTAGCCCCATGAGGTAGCTTAGGATAGAGCAGTAACTGTTAGTGCTCTGCAAAACATAATGAGCTCAGGCTCCCAGGTCCACTGATGCTGTCATTCTCTGGCCCCGGTGTTCGGGGAACATGCCCCAGGGAACTCATCCACAGACTGGTGGCAGCTGTAGTCTCCATAGAGGCATTCATGAAGCACAGCATCCTCGAGCCCTCAGCTCTACGAAATCAAACCTCTGTGCTGGTTTTAGACTGCAATGCCTCCAACTTGCTATTGGCCACAGTTGGTTTTTATTCAGGATCTAGGTTTAAAGAGATAAAGTTGTATGTTAGGCCATCTTGAAGCCCTCTTCTTGTTTTCTCACATACAGTCTCTCCCCTGGTCCCTTTCTCCATAGTCTCTCAAAATGAGGACTGAGTTGTGAGTTGCCCCCATGCATGTGCTGGGTATCATCTTCCTGACAATTGCTGCTCTGCAGTACAGAGCAGAAGCTAATGCAATTTGATTCACTGCCCTCTTAGGGTTGACAGATGAGCTGGCAAGTCTTTTTGTGGCAGTTTAGGCTACTTTGATATCCAGCTGTCTGCCTCGTCCATCAGCCACAAGTGTGATGGAAAGTCTCAGCAGCTCTAGTTCATCATGTGGTGTCTCAGTGCTTTTAAGCTAATGCACCAGACTCCACCATGGCAGAGCCACAGGAGGACACACATTCCCATCTGCCAAATCTGCAAAGGGAGTAATGGCAGGAAGGTCACCAGGAAGTTCTTAAACTACTGCTGCGGGGCTCGTCAAAGCTCATCTGTCAGAGCACTTGAGTGAATCAAGTTACTGGTAATTGGGATCAGAATCATTGCTCTGTGCCTGAGCAGACTGCAGCTTGCAGTGTATGGAGCCTCTAGCCCAGCCTTAGGTTCTTGGAGCCTTGGGTCCTAAAAGGAAAAGTCTTTACTTTCTTGATGTATTCAAGATGTCTATGCATATCCGTATTTTACATGTTATAGCTGCAAAACAAGTATGCTCTTCATTCAGAGCTTGTCATCTCAAGGAAAATTACAGTATAGGTCACAGGAGGAAGCAAATTATGAGCTACAGCTTATAAATGGCCATTTACCAGGGCTGCAAAGACTTAGGAGATGGAGGATCTCCCAAGGCCACAGGTTTACAAGCAGAATTAACATTGCTGCATGGAGCTTGATAAGTGTATTCAGGCTTTTTATGCAAGTCCTTCAAGAGAAGAGAGATCTCCCTGTCTGTGGGATGGTGGAACATGGGGAGGTAGCTGTGGAGAAGAGGAAGATGAAAGGCTACAAACTGCATCAGGCAAGCTTTGTTTTTTTCCCTTCTCGGATAGTTTGGAGGGAGAATACTCTAAGGAGTATTTGCTCTGGAAATGTGCATTTCCAAAATGCTCAGCTTTGCACGTGGCCCCTCTGCAGGAAAGCGGGAGGTGGGCCTGCACTCTCTGCAAGCATCAAGTGCTGGCATGAACGTGGCAGCTGGCACTGGCCCCTCTTACAGCTGCTTGGGCATCTGCCCCGTGGCACATCCCTGCAAAACCCAAAGCTATTCTGGAGCCTCAGCAGAAGCTGAGATTTTCTGTGGTACAGACATTGGTGCTGCCCTCCTCCTCATGTGTTGGACTGCTCTTACAGCAGCTGGGTAAAGCAGTCATTGGCAAAGGTAACGAGATGGCATCGGGCACAATATGTAAATGCCATTTGGGCTACATTTCTAATCCTACGCCACGAGCTGCATTTCCATGAGAGAGGCAGTCTAGCTCCCTTGGATAATCTTAATGGTTTCTGACATGAAGGCTTCTTCTCCTATTTCATGACTTATTTCCCCAGTATCATTTAAATGTATTAAAGCACTGTTAGCGTAGAAAGTAGGCATGATGTTAGCATAATATCTAATCAGAACTAGCCTGCCTGTCCCCGCAGGGTTTATTTATTTATTTATTTTGTATTTGTTTGTGCTGTTTTCTTGTTAGATTGGGGAGACCTTCCTTGACATACTCATTTGTTCTGCTGTGTAATAGAATAGGATCCTTTGGAGCTGCTGACATCTGCTTTATTCTTGAGATCTGCAACTCTCAGCCCACAAAGCAACTATGATAATAATAATAGCAATAATAATAATCATGATGCTAGGAAGTCTAAGAAGTGAAGTTAAGCATGAAGGGGAGAACACAAAAAATAGAAGAGGGAAAAAAATGGGCTGGCAAGGAGTGTTTCGACCATGAGTGTATTTTTATTGTTCCTGATGCTCCACTCATTTACCCATGCTTTACGATTGCACTGCCCTGTGGATTGCAATTAATTTCCTTGTGACTTGTAATATTGCAAGGGAGAGGGGATCAAGCACCAAGGTGTATGTGATCAGGACACTTGTTCACAGGTATATTCAGCTCTGCTCTCGCTCAAGTACATTGCTTTGATTTCTCAACGGCATTGCAGTATTGATTTTGAAGGGAATTAGTTTCTTCAGTGCTTCTGAAGATCTGGCCAGTGTGATTTCTCAGGGACTTATTCAGCCTCCTCCCCCACATCTTTATCCTCACATGTCACAGCTGAAATAATTGGCATTGCACTATATCAAACTGGCAAGATGCAGTCCTGAAGGCTGGGGGGAATCAAATCCAGAGTAAGCCTTGGCAAAAAGCTACATGAGAAAGAGGGTTGTTGGGCTAAGTAAGTAGTGTCTGAAAGAAGAGAAGGTCAAAAAAAAAGGAAAAAAAGAAAAGTTCCTAGCAGTAAGATTAAGTCATGTTAAGCTTCAGTCATCCTTGAGGGGGGCAGCTTATCTGAGTCTGTTAATCTAATTGGTTGCCACACCTTCTCCTAACGTCAATTATTCACATTTGTGAGTTCTGCATGATTTTTGACTTGAGACGGAAGCAAAACTTGGGACGTGGTATGGAAAACTAAGGAACTAAAGATGAGTTTCTTGGCTGGTCTCATTGATTGCAGCCAGCCAACAGGCAGATAAACGTTAGAAAGTCTTGAAATTAGTGAATTTGACCCATCTTGACCATCTGGGAGTAAGCGGCCCTCTTGCTGTTTGGGTTGAGGCCCTCTGTCATAAAAGCGGAATGGCTGAGTAAATACAGAGACCTGGTAAAACTCTAATGACTTTCATTAAAAAAGACACAAAAGCACCCAGACCCAGAAGCAAAACACAGGCTCCAGTATTTGTTGTCCTCCCCCTTTCTGAAGGACAGCTTGGGCTGAAGACTCTTGCTCATAATGGGTTTCCTAAGGCTTGCTGATTCTGGCCCAGAACTCGGGTCTCCTCAGAGCCCCACCCACCAGTGTCATTATTTCTTTATCTGGACATAGGCATAAGTGACACTTTACAAATATTGGTAAGGGTCATCCTTTTGCTGAGTCCCTTATGTATATAGCATGTGGTCATGGGGCAATACAAAAGAGAAAAGGGGCTCATGAAAACTAGAGGTGGAAAAAATTTATGAGGTTCCATCTGTTCCCTTTTTCACCTGGCATATGCTTATAAATTAAAGTACCGTTATTAGTGTTTTGCCTAGTTTTAAACACTCTAGCCAGCATGTCCCATAGGAGGCTTTTCCACCAACCAGTGTCCCTTACACCATTAGAAGCCAGAATTGCAGATAGGTGCCTTGTGTGACCTGCTCCAGTACCCCACCCCATCTACACCTAAAGAGGGCATACTTGCTCAAAAGCTTGCCTGATTTCTTGCTACTTGAGCTCTATCAGCCTGCTAAAAGGCTGCAGCATCACTCAGACACTTGGAAGTATTTCAGTGACTGTTTTGATTCAGGGAGTGCTACAAGGAGTGGTCTTCCTGGGAAGCTGATGGATTCTTACACCTCTCGTTAGTAACGCTGTGCCACCATGCCATGTGGGCCACCAGAGTCCTCCACTGACATCAGGCTGTGCCCACCACTGTTTTGTTCATGGTGCTTCAGGTCTATGTGGCAGGCCACTCACTCATTGGCAACCTCAGTCTTCAAGAGTCCAGTTCAGATTTTTCTTACTAGTATGTCGCATATGTTTTCTTGCTTTGTTCATCACTGCACCGCTACAATACTTCCCTTGTACTTGTGAAAAATTGTAGGCTGTACTCTGCTTTGGTTCCTGCCTAGGTACTCTTCTCACACATATTCTTTCCTCAAAAGAAAACCTTCTTGCCCCAATCTAGGGTCATTGCTATTGCTTTTCAGTTTCTCCCTTATAGTATGTTCTTGTCTCTGTGGAAATTGAGTATCTACAATCAGTTCACTAGGCAAAAAGGCTGTTTTGGAGATCTTTAAATTGAATCTGTCCTTGTCTTGCTCTGTGAACTGATGCATTTGAGTTTGAGAGTTGAAGTACGAATATTTTTCTTGCCTTGTTGGTTGAATAAGATTTTGAAAAGCTCTGAGAAACTGTTTGAAGGAGTAGCTCTTACCATAGAGGAGGCTGGTATGGTCAACAATCTTTTGGGATAGTTGGGCTAAGTGTGCAAGTGGAAAATGTGATGCAGGTTGAGAAGGCAGAGTTGTGGGAAAACATTCTGTTTCGCTGAAAAGAAAACAAAAAAAAAAGTTGAGGGTACATTCCCTCCACAGAAGGGAAGGGAAGCCTTATGGCTCTTGGACTAGCTGGTAGGACTCTTGGAAATGAGGAGAGGTGATAACAGGCTGCAGGAAAGTACTTTCTTGTGAGACAAACATACCACTTCTCCCAGTTAAACCAGTGGGAAAAGAAGCATTATCTGAAGAACAAGAACTTCTCTTTGATGAAGGCCCATCATAGACAGACACTTCAGGAGGGATCTCTATAAGCACTGCTAATTACCTGTGCAAGCACAGTGCCTTATATTCTTATACCCAACTGAGTAAGATTAATCTCTCGGATCCTACCATCTAAACAAAAGTGTCAGCAGCTAAGGCTAGGGGATTTATGGCTGTCCAGGAGCTCTGAAGATGAGACCATATTTGTTTCAGTGCCTCTTGTTTTTTGGGAACTTAACCATGGCCACCCACATCAAACTGCACTCTTTTCCTAATGATATGGTTGTGTAGTCCACAGCAATTAAGCCAAAACAGGGAAATCAAGTACTCAGAATCTGTCACAGAGAAATCAAGTACTCAGAATTTGTCACAGACACCAAACATGCCTGTTTCCTTGTACTCCTGTGTTACATCATTATGGGATATTGATTTCTATTATTGTGTATTTCAGAAAATTCCCTGGACAATGCTCTGGTGATTTGCTCTAAACTGGGCGTCTCTGTCATCTTTTGGCAGGCAGGAGAAAGAAACACAGCTTACTTGTCAAGCAAAACCCTATTGACCCAACAAACCAAATTCTTCCTGCAGTATCTCTGAGGTGCTATTGAGCCCGTATTTGTTTACTAATCAGGTGAGATTTAGAATAATTTGCTTAAAAATACCACATCACATGCCACTATCTCTTGACATGGTAGCCTGGTGACAAAGCACTGCAGCAAACACGTCGCCCTCTAGCTCTGACGATAATGAATACTCAGTTATGCTGGAGACAGATGCATGAATAATTAGCGAATGTTTGACCATGCTTCCACCCTGCCAACTTACACTCTATTTGATGCCAACTTAAAAAAAAAAAAGAAATATCCTTCTTACTAGGGCATACATCTATCTTGGCTTCTGGTGAGCTGCCATGAAGTATCTCTTACTGTGTGATCAGCATTGATAAAGTTGTGGTCCCTCTCAGGCTCCATCAGTTGGTACAATCTGGGAAAGGCTATGGAGAACAGGGAGATTTGCTGTGAGCCCATGGTGGACTCTTAATAGGAAAGCCATGAATTCTGTCATCTCTCTGAAGCCAGAAATTACTTGGGAAGTTTCAGGCCTGTCATCCTGGAAAAAAAGTCACAGGAGCTGGTCACAAGTGCTGAAGTTGCTTAAACACCAAACGCTAATCAACTTCTTCCCTCTGCAAGAGAATAGAAAAACAACTGTTTCAAGATAGGCTGGGTCAGTGCTGCACATTTCTGGGGAACGTGGGCCATTTCCCTTATTTCTCCCTTACCCATATGCTAGGAAAATCCAGAGAGGAAAATTGGAACCACAGATCAAGGGAGCAGAATTTTATACCCAGGCTGAGAAGTGGACTGGGACACTGATGGTTTGAGGCTTTGTTTTTGTCCTGTGTAATACAAGTCATAGAACATTCCTTGGCTCTTTCTGCTCTTAATCTAGTAATCTAAATTATAAAACAAATTTTGTCTGAAACAGTACTGGTCTCTAGACATGACACTGCTTTAATGGTCCTGGAACTCAGCTCCTTTTGGATGCCTGATCTGTTTCCATTCATTTCAAGAATTATGCCCATCATAGCTAGACTTTGAGCCTTCTTAGAGCGATTTCATCCCTCAGTTAGCAGCACTAATCCAGTGTCACTGCCATACACTCAGACAAGTGCAGGACATTTTCCTGATGAAGGACTAAGGCTGAGTGGAATAACCAGTGAGTGGATTACATTAGACTTGATCAGACTGTTGTGAGGTAACTTGTCGTGCTACCTTTTCAGTTTCTTCATTGCAAACCAAGAGTAACTTTTTGGCTGTAGAAATATTCCATGTGACTTTTCAAAGGGGTAGCTGAGACAACTTTGTGCCTTCATCTTCCTTGAAAGTATGTAGGTAAAAATGCTTTGAGGGACGCACTTCAGCACCAAACTCTTCCCGCCTTTCTGATTTGTTTCCCATCTATGCTCATATAGAAAAATGGAGGACAGATAAATGAAGCTGTCTTTTAATAGGAGTGATTCAGAGAAGAAATCAGGAAAACTGACAATTCTGAAAACAAGAATGTGGGTGTAGGCCATCCTGGGGATCTGCAGAACTATTCTCTGAATTCACTAATGTTCATGGTTAGTGTTCTTCACTCAAGTTTGGATTGCTTTGTCAGCTAGGGTAAGGGTCAATCTAAGAAGCAACCTTAGCTATTGGTGTAAGTAATATACTGTCTTGAACATTTCAGGAAACCTCAGGAAAGGGGGGACATGCCTATGACTAATCTCTATGGTGCATGAATACAGGTATGTTCCTCTTCACCCACTCCTTAAAGTAGAGGCAAGTTAGCATCTACTTGAGAGCTAGTCTCGAAGAAGCTCTATTTCAGACAATGATCCGCCTCCTGCCCTCTACCCCAACACCAGACAAATAGCATGTGCAGGAAAGGATGATCATAGAATCATAGAATGTATTGGGCTGGAAGGGACATTTAAAGGTCATCTAGTCCTCTAGATATAGTTAACTTTAGTGAAGAGGTACTGTCAGTTACTGAATTTTCAAAATGTCCAACTCTTCATCAGAGCAATTTCCAAATTCAGCCAAGTCAAGGTGTTTTGAAGATGAACAATTTTCTTCACCTGGCAGTGTTGTCACAATGGAGGTATCATCCACGTGGTGTCCACCATTCTTGACAGCATCCTGGGAAGATATCCCTAGGGACCAGATCCTGTCTGCTGAGATGTGTTTGCTTGTATGTCTCTTAGAGGACGATGGTAAGGAGAAAAAGGAGTTATTTAGTGGTATTCTTGGTGTCACTGACACATCTGGAGTGGGATTTGTCTCAGTTGACTTCTTATGTCTTCACTTCATCTGCAATAGTTCCTTCTGGCTCCCTTTACACTTGCTGGAGAAAAGGAGACAGTATGATGATGGTGCAGCTCATCTAGCCTATTTTAGATATTTGTGGTAAGGTGAGGTGAAGCGCCCACCAGCAGGACCTATTTCTCCCCATTAAAGGGAGCTCAGGCTGACGACTGCAGACAGAGATGCTCAGCACTGATCCCATAAATCCCAGCCCTGGCTTCCAGAAGAGGCCTTTACAGTCACATATGTAGGTCTGGCCTTCTCCTCAGCTGAGCTTCTGCTCCTTGAACCCTTGCTTCTCCACTCTGCGCCTGCTCATTTTCAAATCAATTCTTATTAAAAAAAACCATTTCCACTTTCTTTCCACCTGACAGCAGCAGGAAAATGGACCCCAGGATCCTTGCTCTGAGATTTCAGAGTGGTTGTAGCCTGTCTCATTTTGGTATCTCCTTACAGCATAATGGTGTAAGCCCTGGGTTTTTTTTTACCCCAGACACTGTCGGGACCTCAGTCTAATCGCTTGTCCTATGATTCTGAGGTCGCTTTATGATTTGTTTGGTTATTCGGCATTTCCACGGGAGCCTCTAGCAGGTGAAGGGATCCAGGTGTTGTGGGTGTTGTACAAACAGAGGAGTTCCTGGTGGGAAGGATTTCAGGCAGTTTTACTCCTGCCATTCACGTCCTGGCTAGTGAGAATGTGTTTGGTCAGACAACCCATGAGTCCTCAGAGTTGAGGTGCAGGTGAGGTGGCTCCTCTGTCCACATCCCTCATATCCCTCCATGCCAAATGGGGTGACCAGAGGGTAGCGGCAGTTGTCTTGGTGGCACAAAGCTAATGTAGGAACTCTCGGATTATACCCACTGTGGCCGCAGCAGTTTGAGGAGCTCTGACCTCTGCTTGGACTGCTGCTTCCGTCCTTAGAGAGAGACCTTGTTTGGCCTGACCAGTCGCAGGGCAAGGGTTAGCTGTTGAAGGGGCAGAAGTGCACAAAGGCGCATTTACCGCACTTCCACGGGCTTTACCTTGGATTTGACTTGGTATTTTTATACTTTTCACTCTCTCTCAGCCTCGCTCTCCACCCTCAGAGGAGGACAGACTCGCAGGCAGTGTAAACGGTAGCTGCTTCACCCAAACAGGTCCCCCCAGAAATCACGCCAGCTGAGGACCCACTCCCATCTCTCCCTCCTTCCTTTCTCTCTCCTGATCTCTTTGCTTCTTTGTCTCCCCACTCCCCACCTTTTCCGTCTTTGTCTTTTTTTCC